>NC_140118.1:852271-864771 GCF_964237585.1 Gallinula chloropus | reverse complement strand
TTTCAGCCCCGGGAGGTTACTAGGAAGTTTCCATTTTTTTTTTTTTTTCAGGACCTTTTAAACTGGGGCCTGTGAAAAGGCTTCTACTCAGTTAGGCCTCTGCTCAGCCAGCTCTGCTCCTGCAGCTGCAGAGGCTTCTGCATCCCAAAAGTGCAACACAGTAGCTCGTGGGGCAGCCTGGGAGTGGGGGGGTTGTGTTTGTGGGGGGGGCTGTGTGTGCCTGTTCGGCCTACAAACAGATTTCAGCCCCGGGAGTTTACTTGGAAGTTTGTGGTTTTTTTTTTCCTTTGTCATAAGACTTTTTAAACTGGGGCCTGTGAAAAGGCTTCTACTCAGTTAGGCCTCTGCTCAGCCAGCTCTGCTCCTGCAGCTGAAAAGGCCTCTGCACCCCAAAAGTGCTCCGGAGCAGCTCGTGTGGATACCTGGGAGTGGTGGTCTTGTGTGTGGGGAGGGCCTGTGTGTGTGTGCCTGTTCAGCCTACAAACAGATTTCAGCCCCGGGAGTTTACTAGGAAGTTTGGATTTTTTTTTGTTTCTTCAGGATTTTTTACAGTGGGGCCTGGGAAAAGGCTTCTACTCAGTTAGGCCTCTGCTCAGCCAGCTCTGCTCCTGCAGCTGCAGAGGCCTCTGCACCCCAAAAGTGCAACACAGTAGCTAGTCGGGCAGCCTGGGAGTGGGGGGGTTGTGTTTGTGGGGGGGGCTGTGTGTGCCTGTTCGGCCTACAAACAGATTTCAGCCCCGGGAGTTTACTAGGAAGTTTGTGGGTTTTTTTTCCTTTGTCATAAGACTTTTTAAACTGGGGCCTGGGAAAAGGCTTCTACTCAGTTAGGCCTCTGCTCAGGCTGCTCTGCTCCTGCAGCTGAAAAGGCCTCTGCACCCCAAAAGTGCTCCGGAGCAACTCGTGTGGATACCTGGGAGTGGGGGTCTTGTGTGGGGGGAGGGCCTGTGTCTACGTGTGTTCGGCCTACCGACCAGCTTTCAGCAACAGGAGCTTACTAGGAAGTTTGCGGGGTTTTTTTCTCTGTCGAAAGACTTTTTAAACTGGGGCCTGGGAAAAGGCTTCTACTCAGTTAGGCCTCTGCTCAGCCAGCTCTGCTCCTGCAGCTGCAGAGGCCTCTGCACCCCAAAAGTGCAACACAGTAGCTAGTCGGGCAGCCTGGGAGTGGGGGGGTTGTGTTTGTGGGGGGGCTGTGTGTGCCTGTTCGGCCTACAAACAGATTTCAGCCCCGGGAGTTTACTAGGAAGTTTGTGGGTTTTTTTTCCTTTGTCATAAGACTTTTTAAACTGGGGCCCAGGGAAGGCTCCTACTCCTTTATGCCTCTGCTCAGGCTGCTCTGCTCCTGCAGCTGAAAAGGCCTCTGCACCCCAAAAGTGCACCACAGTAGCTCGTGGGGCAGCCTGGGAGTGGGGGGGTAGTGTTTGTGGGGGGGGCTGTGTGTGCCTGTTCGGCCTACAAACAGATTTCAGCCCCGGGAGTTTACTTGGAAGTTTGTGGTTTTTTTTTTCCTTTGTCATAAGACTTTTTAAACTGGGGCCTGGGAAAAGGCTTCTACTCAGTTAGGCCTCTGCTCAGACAGCTCTGCTCCTGCAGCTGAAAAGGCCTCTGCACCCCAAAATTGCAACACAGTAGCTAGTCGGGCAGCCTGGGAGTGGGGGGCTTGTGTTTGTGGAGGGGCTGTGTGTGCCTGTTCGGCCTACAAACAGATTTCAGCCCCGGGAGTTTACTTGGAAGTTTGTGGGTTTTTTTTTCCTTTGTCATAAGACTTTTTAAACTGGGGCCTGTGAAAAGGCTTCTACTCAGTTAGGCCTCTGCTCAGGCTGCTCTGCTCCTGCAGCTGAAAAGGCCTCTGCACCCCAAAAGTGCAACACAGTAGCTAGTCGGGCAGCCTGGGAGTGGGGGGGTTGTGTTTGTGGGGGGGCTGTGTGTGCCTGTTCGGCCTACCGACCAGCTTTCAGCCCCGGGAGTTTACTAGGAAGTTTGGATTATTTTTTTTTTTCTTCAGGACTTTTTAAACTGGGGCCTGGGAAAAGGCTTCTACTCAGTTAGGCCTCTGCTCAGCCAGCTCTGCTCCTGCAGCTGAAAAGGCCTCTGCACCCCAAAAGTGCACCACAGTAGCTAGTCGGGCAGCCTGGGAGTGGGGGGTGGGTTGTGTTTGGTGGGGGGGGGGGGGCAGGCTGTGTGTGCCTGTTTGGCGTACCGACAAGCTTTCAGCCGCGGGAGTTTACTAGGAAGTTTGGGGTTATTTTTCCTTTGTCATAAGACTTTTTAAACTGGGGCCTGGGAAAAGGCTTCTACTCAGTTAGGCCTCTGCTCAGCCAGCTCTGCTCCTGCAGCTGCAGAGGCCTCTGCATCCCAAAAGTGCACCACAGAGGCTCGTGGGGCAGCCTGGGAGTGGGTGGGTTGTGTTTGTGGGGGGGCTGTGTGTGCCTGTTCGGCCTACAAACAGATTTCAGCCCCGGGAGTTTACTTGGAAGTTTGTGGGGTTTTTTTCCTTTGTCATAAGACTTTTTAAACTGGGGCCCAGGGAAGGCTCCAACTCCTTTAGGCCTCTGCTCAGGCTGCTCTGCTCCTGCAGCTGAAAAGGCCTCTGCACCCGAAAAGTGCTCCGGAGCAGCTCGTGTGGATACCTGGGAGTGGTGGTCTTGTGTGGGGGGAGGGCCTGTGTGTGTGTGCCTGTTTGGCCTACAAACAGCCCCGGGAGTTTACTAGGAAGTTTGGGTTTTTTTTTTTTTTTCTTCAGGACTTTTGAACTGGGGCCTGGGAAAAGGCTTCTACTCAGTTAGGCCTCTGCTCAGGCTGCTCTGCTCCTGCAGCTGCAGAGGCCTCTGCAACCCAAAAGTGCACCACAGTAGCTCGTGGGGCAGCCTGGGAGTGGGGGGGTTGTGTTTGTGGGGGGGCTGTGTGTGCCTGTTCGGCCTACAAACAGATTTCAGCCCCGGGAGTTTACTTGGAAGTTTGTGGGTTTTTTTTTCCTTTGTCATAAGACTTTTTAAACTGGGGCCCAGGGAAGGCTCCTACTCCTTTATGCCTCTGCTCAGGCTGCTCTGCTCCTGCAGCTGAAAAGGCCTCTGCACCCCAAAAGTGCAACACAGTAGCTCGTCGGGCAGCCTGGGAGTGGGGGGGGGGTTGTGTTTGTGGAGGGGCTGTGTGTGCCTGTTCGGCCTACAAACAGATTTCAGCCCCGGGAGTTTACTTGCAAGTTTGTGGGTTTTTTTTTCCTTTGTCATAAGACTTTTTAAACTGGGGCCTGGGAAAAGGCTTCTACTCAGTTAGGCCTCTGCTCAGGCTGCTCTGCTCCTGCAGCTGAAAAGGCCTCTGCACCCCAAAAGTGCAACACAGTAGCTAGTCGGGCAGCCTGGGAGTGGGGGGGTTGTGTTTGTGGAGGGGCTGTGTGTGCCTGTTCGGCCTACAAACAGATTTCAGCCCCGGGAGGTTACTAGGAAGTTTCCATTTTTTTTTTTTTTTTCAGGACCTTTTAAACTGGGGCCTGGGAAAAGGCTTCTACTCAGTTAGGCCTCTGCTCAGGCAGCTCTGCTCCTGCAGCTGCAGAGGCCTCTGCATCCCAAAAGTGCACCACTGTAGCTCGTGCGGCAGCCTGGGAGTGGGTGGGTTGTGTTTGTGGGGGGGGCTGTGTGTGCCTGTTCGGCCTACAAACAGATTTCAGCCCCGGGAGTTTACTTGGAAGTTTGTGGGTTTTTTTTTCCTTTGTCATAAGACTTTTTCAACTGGGGCCTGTGAAAAGGCTTCTACTCAGTTAGGCCTCTGCTCAGGCTGCTCTGCTCCTGCAGCTGAAAAGGCCTCTGCACCCCAAAAGTGCAACACAGTAGCTCGTCGGGCAGCCTGGGAGTGGGGGGGTTGTGTTTGTGGGGGGGCTGTGTGTGCCTGTTCGGCCTACAAACAGATTTCAGCCCCGGGAGTTTACTTGGAAGTTTGTGGGTTTTTTTTTCCTTTGTCATAAGACTTTTTAAACTGGGGCCCAGGGAAGGCTCCTACTCCTTTATGCCTCTGCTCAGGCTGCTCTGCTCCTGCAGCTGAAAAGGCCTCTGCACCCCAAAAGTGCAACACAGTAGCTAGTCGGGCAGCCTGGGAGTGGGGGGGTTGTGTTTGTGGGGGGGGCTGTGTGTGCCTGTTCGGCCTACAAACAGATTTCAGCCCCAGGAGTTTACTTGGAAGTTTGTGGGTTTTTTTTTCCTTTGTCATAAGACTTTTTCAACTGGGGCCTGTGAAAAGGCTTCTACTCAGTTAGGCCTCTGCTCAGGCTGCTCTGCTCCTGCAGCTGAAAAGGCCTCTGCACCCCAAAAGTGCAACACAGTAGCTCGTCGGGCAGCCTGGGAGTGGGGGGGTTGTGTTTGTGGGGGGGCTGTGTGTGCCTGTTCGGCCTACAAACAGATTTCAGCCCCGGGAGTTTACTTGGAAGTTTGTGGGTTTTTTTTTCCTTTGTCATAAGACTTTTTAAACTGGGGCCCAGGGAAGGCTCCTACTCCTTTATGCCTCTGCTCAGGCTGCTCTGCTCCTGCAGCTGAAAAGGCCTCTGCACCCCAAAAGTGCTCCGGAGCAGCTGGTGTGGATACCTGGGAGTGGTGGTCTTGTGTGGGGGGAGGGCCTGTGTGTGTGTGCCTGTTTGGCCTACAAACAGCCCCGGGAGTTTACTTGGAAGTTTGTGGGTTTTTTTTTCCTTTGTCATAAGACTTTTTAAACTGGGGCCTGGGAAAAGGCTTCTACTCAGTTAGGCCTCTGCTCAGGCTGCTCTGCTCCTGCAGCTGAAAAGGCCTCTGCACCCCAAAAGTGCAACACAGTAGCTAGTCGGGCAGCCTGGGAGTGGGGGGGTTGTGTTTGTGGAGGGGCTGTGTGTGCCTGTTCGGCCTACAAACAGATTTCAGCCCCGGGAGGTTACTAGGAAGTTTCCATTTTTTTTTTTTTCAGGACCTTTTAAACTGGGGCCTGGGAAAAGGCTTCTACTCAGTTAGGCCTCTGCTCAGCCAGCTCTGCTCCTGCAGCTGCAGAGGCCTCTGCACCCCAAAAGTGCAACACAGTAGCTCGTGGGGCAGCCTGGGAGTGGGGGGGTTGTGTTTGTGGGGGGGCTGTGTGTGCCTGTTCGGCCTACAAACAGATTTCAGCCCCGGGAGTTTACTTGGAAGTTTGTGTTTTTTTTTTCCTTTGTCATAAGACTTTTTAAACTGGGGCCTGTGAAAAGGCTTCTACTCAGTTAGGCCTCTGCTCAGCCAGCTCTGCTCCTGCAGCTGCAGAGGCCTCTGCACCCCAAAAGTGCAACACAGTAGTTAGTCGGGCAGCCTGGGAGTGGGGGGGTTGTGTTTGTGGGGGGGCTGTGTGTGCCTGTTCGGCCTACAAACAGATTTCAGCCCCGGGAGTTTACTTGGAAGTTTGTGGGTTTTTTTTTCCTTTGTCATAAGACTTTTTCAACTGGGGCCTGTGAAAAGGCTTCTACTCAGTTAGGCCTCTGCTCAGGCTGCTCTGCTCCTGCAGCTGAAAAGGCCTCTGCACCCCAAAAGTGCAACACAGTAGCTCGTCGGGCAGCCTGGGAGTGGGGGGGTTGTGTTTGTGGGGGGGCTGTGTGTGCCTGTTCGGCCTACAAACAGATTTCAGCCCCGGGAGTTTACTTGGAAGTTTGTGGGTTTTTTTTTCCTTTGTCATAAGACTTTTTAAACTGGGGCCCAGGGAAGGCTCCTACTCCTTTATGCCTCTGCTCAGGCTGCTCTGCTCCTGCAGCTGAAAAGGCCTCTGCACCCCAAAAGTGCTCCGGAGCAGCTGGTGTGGATACCTGGGAGTGGTGGTCTTGTGTGGGGGGAGGGCCTGTGTGTGTGTGCCTGTTTGGCCTACAAACAGCCCCGGGAGTTTACTTGGAAGTTTGTGGGTTTTTTTTTCCTTTGTCATAAGACTTTTTCAACTGGGGCCTGGGAAAAGGCTTCTACTCAGTTAGGCCTCTGCTCAGGCTGCTCTGCTCCTGCAGCTGAAAAGGCCTCTGCACCCCAAAAGTGCAACACAGTAGCTAGTCGGGCAGCCTGGGAGTGGGGGGGTTGTGTTTGTGGGGGGGCTGTGTGTGCCTGTTCGGCCTACCGACCAGCTTTCAGCCCCGGGAGTTTACTAGGAAGTTTGGATTATTTTTTTTTTTCTTCAGGACTTTTTAAACTGGGGCCTGGGAAAAGGCTTCTACTCAGTTAGGCCTCTGCTCAGCCAGCTCTGCTCCTGCAGCTGAAAAGGCCTCTGCACCCCAAAAGTGCACCACAGTAGCTAGTCGGGCAGCCTGGGAGTGGGGGGTGGGTTGTGTTTGGTGGGGGGGGGGGGGCGGGCTGTGTGTGCCTGTTTGGCGTACCGACAAGCTTTCAGCCGCGGGAGTTTACTAGGAAGTTTGGGGTTATTTTTCCTTTGTCATAAGACTTTTTAAACTGGGGCCTGGGAAAAGGCTTCTACTCAGTTAGGCCTCTGCTCAGCCAGCTCTGCTCCTGCAGCTGCAGAGGCCTCTGCATCCCAAAAGTGCACCACAGAGGCTCGTGGGGCAGCCTGGGAGTGGGTGGGTTGTGTTTGTGGGGGGGCTGTGTGTGCCTGTTCGGCCTACAAACAGATTTCAGCCCCGGGAGTTTACTTGGAAGTTTGTGGGGTTTTTTTCCTTTGTCATAAGACTTTTTAAACTGGGGCCCAGGGAAGGCTCCAACTCCTTTAGGCCTCTGCTCAGGCTGCTCTGCTCCTGCAGCTGAAAAGGCCTCTGCACCCGAAAAGTGCTCCGGAGCAGCTCGTGTGGATACCTGGGAGTGGTGGTCTTGTGTGGGGGGAGGGCCTGTGTGTGTGTGCCTGTTTGGCCTACAAACAGCCCCGGGAGTTTACTAGGAAGTTTGGGTTTTTTTTTTTTTTTCTTCAGGACTTTTGAACTGGGGCCTGGGAAAAGGCTTCTACTCAGTTAGGCCTCTGCTCAGGCTGCTCTGCTCCTGCAGCTGCAGAGGCCTCTGCAACCCAAAAGTGCACCACAGTAGCTCGTGGGGCAGCCTGGGAGTGGGGGGGTTGTGTTTGTGGGGGGGCTGTGTGTGCCTGTTCGGCCTACAAACAGATTTCAGCCCCGGGAGTTTACTTGGAAGTTTGTGGGTTTTTTTTTCCTTTGTCATAAGACTTTTTAAACTGGGGCCCAGGGAAGGCTCCTACTCCTTTATGCCTCTGCTCAGGCTGCTCTGCTCCTGCAGCTGAAAAGGCCTCTGCACCCCAAAAGTGCAACACAGTAGCTCGTCGGGCAGCCTGGGAGTGGGGGGGGGGTTGTGTTTGTGGAGGGGCTGTGTGTGCCTGTTCGGCCTACAAACAGATTTCAGCCCCGGGAGTTTACTTGCAAGTTTGTGGGTTTTTTTTTCCTTTGTCATAAGACTTTTTAAACTGGGGCCTGGGAAAAGGCTTCTACTCAGTTAGGCCTCTGCTCAGGCTGCTCTGCTCCTGCAGCTGAAAAGGCCTCTGCACCCCAAAAGTGCAACACAGTAGCTAGTCGGGCAGCCTGGGAGTGGGGGGGTTGTGTTTGTGGAGGGGCTGTGTGTGCCTGTTCGGCCTACAAACAGATTTCAGCCCCGGGAGGTTACTAGGAAGTTTCCATTTTTTTTTTTTTTTTCAGGACCTTTTAAACTGGGGCCTGGGAAAAGGCTTCTACTCAGTTAGGCCTCTGCTCAGGCAGCTCTGCTCCTGCAGCTGCAGAGGCCTCTGCATCCCAAAAGTGCACCACTGTAGCTCGTGCGGCAGCCTGGGAGTGGGTGGGTTGTGTTTGTGGGGGGGGCTGTGTGTGCCTGTTCGGCCTACAAACAGATTTCAGCCCCGGGAGTTTACTTGGAAGTTTGTGGGTTTTTTTTTCCTTTGTCATAAGACTTTTTCAACTGGGGCCTGTGAAAAGGCTTCTACTCAGTTAGGCCTCTGCTCAGGCTGCTCTGCTCCTGCAGCTGAAAAGGCCTCTGCACCCCAAAAGTGCAACACAGTAGCTCGTCGGGCAGCCTGGGAGTGGGGGGGTTGTGTTTGTGGGGGGGCTGTGTGTGCCTGTTCGGCCTACAAACAGATTTCAGCCCCGGGAGTTTACTTGGAAGTTTGTGGGTTTTTTTTTCCTTTGTCATAAGACTTTTTAAACTGGGGCCCAGGGAAGGCTCCTACTCCTTTATGCCTCTGCTCAGGCTGCTCTGCTCCTGCAGCTGAAAAGGCCTCTGCACCCCAAAAGTGCAACACAGTAGCTAGTCGGGCAGCCTGGGAGTGGGGGGGTTGTGTTTGTGGGGGGGGCTGTGTGTGCCTGTTCGGCCTACAAACAGATTTCAGCCCCAGGAGTTTACTTGGAAGTTTGTGGGTTTTTTTTTCCTTTGTCATAAGACTTTTTCAACTGGGGCCTGTGAAAAGGCTTCTACTCAGTTAGGCCTCTGCTCAGGCTGCTCTGCTCCTGCAGCTGAAAAGGCCTCTGCACCCCAAAAGTGCAACACAGTAGCTCGTCGGGCAGCCTGGGAGTGGGGGGGTTGTGTTTGTGGGGGGGCTGTGTGTGCCTGTTCGGCCTACAAACAGATTTCAGCCCCGGGAGTTTACTTGGAAGTTTGTGGGTTTTTTTTTCCTTTGTCATAAGACTTTTTAAACTGGGGCCCAGGGAAGGCTCCTACTCCTTTATGCCTCTGCTCAGGCTGCTCTGCTCCTGCAGCTGAAAAGGCCTCTGCACCCCAAAAGTGCTCCGGAGCAGCTGGTGTGGATACCTGGGAGTGGTGGTCTTGTGTGGGGGGAGGGCCTGTGTGTGTGTGCCTGTTTGGCCTACAAACAGCCCCGGGAGTTTACTTGGAAGTTTGTGGGTTTTTTTTTCCTTTGTCATAAGACTTTTTAAACTGGGGCCTGGGAAAAGGCTTCTACTCAGTTAGGCCTCTGCTCAGGCTGCTCTGCTCCTGCAGCTGAAAAGGCCTCTGCACCCCAAAAGTGCAACACAGTAGCTCGTGGGGCAGCCTGGGAGTGGGGGGGTTGTGTTTGTGGAGGGGCTGTGTGTGCCTGTTCGGCCTACAAACAGATTTCAGCCCCGGGAGGTTACTAGGAAGTTTCCATTTTTTTTTTTTTCAGGACCTTTTAAACTGGGGCCTGGGAAAAGGCTTCTACTCAGTTAGGCCTCTGCTCAGCCAGCTCTGCTCCTGCAGCTGCAGAGGCCTCTGCACCCCAAAAGTGCAACACAGTAGCTCGTGGGGCAGCCTGGGAGTGGGGGGGTTGTGTTTGTGGGGGGGCTGTGTGTGCCTGTTCGGCCTACAAACAGATTTCAGCCCCGGGAGTTTACTAGGAAGTTTGTGGGGTTTTTTTTCCTTTGTCATAAGACTTTTTAAACTGGGGCCCAGGGAAGGCTCCTACTCCTTTATGCCTCTGCTCAGGCTGCTCTGCTCCTGCAGCTGCAGAGGCCTCTGCACCCCAAAAGTGCAACACAGTAGCTCGTCGGGCAGCCTGGGAGTGGGGGGGTTGTGTTTGTGGGGGGGGCTGTGTGTGCCTGTTCGGCCTACAAACAGATTTCAGCCCCAGGAGTTTACTTGGAAGTTTGTGGGTTTTTTTTTCCTTTGTCATAAGACTTTTTCAACTGGGGCCTGTGAAAAGGCTTCTACTCAGTTAGGCCTCTGCTCAGGCTGCTCTGCTCCTGCAGCTGAAAAGGCCTCTGCACCCCAAAAGTGCAACACAGTAGCTCGTCGGGCAGCCTGGGAGTGGGGGGGTTGTGTTTGTGGGGGGGCTGTGTGTGCCTGTTCGGCCTACAAACAGATTTCAGCCCCAGGAGTTTACTTGGAAGTTTGTGGGGTTTTTTTTCCTTTGTCATAAGACTTTTTAAACTGGGGTCTGGGAAAAGGCTTCTACTCAGTTAGGCCTCTCCTGAGACTGCTGTGCTCCTGCTCTGAAAAGGCCTGTGCACCCCAAAAGTACTCCGGTGCAGCTCGTGTGGATACCTGGGAGTGGTGGTCTTGTGTGGGGGGAGGGCCTGTGTATGTGTGTTCGGCCTATCGAACAGCTGGACAGGGTGGACCTTGGACCAGATTTGCTCACGTTCAGGGAACGTGGTGGATGAAAACAACGGGGTGTTGGGGGAGAGAGTATCGCATGTGAAGGTCCGCGGCCGGTCACCACGTCGTCCTGGCACCGCGCGGGGGGGGCCCGGCGCCTTACCCAGGTGCTCCGACACAGTCCGTCAGGTCTACCAGGCCCCCGGCAATGGACCTCAGGTCTACCAGGCTTTTGGCAGCAGACCTCAGGTCTACCGCACTCTCGGCATCGGCCGTCAGGTCTACCACGCCCTCGGCAGAGGCTGTCAGGTCTACCACGCCCTCGGCAGCGGCCGTCAGGTCTACCACGCCCTCGGCAGCGGCCGTCAGGTCTACCAGGCTTTTGGCAGCAGACCTCAGGTCTACCGCACTCTCGGCATCGGCCGTCAGGTCTACCACGCCCTCGGCAGCGGCCGTCAGGTCTACCAGGCCCTCGGCAGCGGCCGTCAGGTCTACCACGCCCTCGGCAGCGGCCGTCAGGTCTACCACGCCCTCGGCAGAGGCCGTCAGGTCTACCGCGCCCTCGGAGCGGCCGTCAGGTCTACCAGGACCTCGGCAGAGGCCGTCAGGTCTACCTCGCCCTCGGCAGCGGCCGTCAGGTCTACCGCGCCCTCGGCAGAGGCCGTCAGGTCTACCGCGCCCTCGGCAGCGGCCGTCAGGTCTACCACGCCCTCGGCAGCGGCCGTCAGGTCTACCAGGACCTCGGCAGCGGCCGTCAGGTCTACCACGGCCTCGGCAGCGGCCGTCAGGTCTACCACGCCCTCGGCAGCGGCCGTCAGGTCTACCACGCGCTCGGCAGCGGCCGTAAGGGGTCGCTTATTTTCGTTACCTCCAGTTGCATCATGGTAAACCCGGGCGTTGACTGGCGCCCCTTGCCGTCGTTGAGATGGAAATCTCTTGGAGCTTTTCGGGGGAGGAGGCGTCTATCTCCGTATTATGGGTGCGAGCGGTGACTCGCCTCGAGGGCAAACACACAGCAGCGACCGGCCACTACCCGCGCTAGTCTGCCGCAGACAGGGCGTCCTTCTCGGCGGGGTACCCACGGTGGTTCGGCACCGCTCCTGCTTGTCGGCACGGCGTCGCGCGCCCCCGGTTGGCTCATGCTGATCCGAGCCTCCGTGGGGCATCCCCGGTGAGTCGGGATTCGTAGGGAGCCGTGGCCGAGGGCAGAGTGCGGCAGCCGTTGCCTACCGGTGGGCTGTGAAAGCGTGTGCGGATGGGTAGTGGCGGGCGCAGGGCGAAGGCCGCGGTTGGCCGGCGGTGGGGAGGCCGTCACGAGAGAGCGCTGGAAGCCCGGGGGGTTGGCCGGAACACACGAAGGGAGCCTGCCGTGCCTTCACCCTCCGGCCGCGGAGAGCGCGGGGATCCGATCGGGCGAGGGTGGCCGCCGCGTCCCGAGGTCCCGGTGAAAAAAGTGGCTTTTCGTTTGGCTGGTTTTTTTCTTCCAAAATTTTTTTTTCCGTAAAAGTTTTTCCTCCAGTAAATTTTTTTTTCAGCAAAAGTTTTTTCCTCGGCAAAATTTTTCCTTCAGTAAAATTTTTTGTTCGTAAAGTTTTTTCTCCAGTAAAATTTTTCCTTCAGTAAAAATTTTTTCTTCATTTCCCGCCGGTCTTTGGCGTGCCGTCTCCGGCCTTAAACGGGACAGAGCGGTGTTCCTGGCAGCTTTTGAGAGCGAGACGGCTCTTGGGTCGCCTTTGCTCAGCGTCTGCCGGCTTTTTTTGTTCCTCGCGGGCTGTGAGGGGAGCGCGGATCGGTGGCCGGCGGCGGTCGCCGGCGCTCGACCGACGGCCTCGGGGACCGGGGGTGCCGTGCCGCCTGGCGCCTGCCGCGAGGCTTTTTTTCCGTGGTCCCGTGGATCTCCCGACGGGGGGGAGAGAGATGGTCGGCAGCGGTTGGCTCGCGGCACCCGCCGCTTCCCCGCTCCGGCCGCTGCTTTTTTTTTTTTCCCCGAGTTGGATCGATGCGGCGCCGAGGGCGCGTCGGTGAGGGAGGCTTCCCAGCGTGTGCCGGCTCTGCCGCTGCCGAGGCTGGCGTTGCCGTTTCCCTGCCGATGCGGCCGCTCGCGCGCAGAGCCCCGTGTCACCGCTGTCCGCCCCTGTCTCCCGGGAAGGGCGCGGCGCGTAGAGCACGCGTGGCAGTTGCTGTCCCAGGACCGTGGCCGCGGGGCCCCCCGCTACCTTCCGTAGCTTGTCTTGTCTGCTGATCGATGAGGCCTTTCGGGTCGCGTCGGAGAGGGCCCTCGGCGGGCCGGCTCTGCCCGTGTTCTCCCCGTAACGGGGGAGGCGCGTGGGTGGTTGTCCGGTGCTCGGGCCGGGTAGGTCTCCTTTCCGCTTCGCTTCCCGTCGTTGCGAGGTGTTGCCTGTGTCTCCCGCGAGGCCGGAGAGGGTTGGGGGGCCGTGTCTCGGCGGCGGTGGGGCGCGTGCCCCTCCGGGTGGCCGCGTTTCCTCCCCCTGCTGCCCTCCGTCCGTGGGGTTTCCCGGGCTTCTTTACCGG
>NC_140118.1:827271-839771 GCF_964237585.1 Gallinula chloropus | reverse complement strand
CACCCCAAAAGTGCAACACAGTAGCTCGTGGGGCAGCCTGGGAGTGGGGGGGTTGTGTTTGTGGGGGGGCTGTGTGTGCCTGTTCGGCCTACAAACAGATTTCAGCCCCGGGAGTTTACTAGGAAGTTTGGGTTGTTTTTTTTTTTTTTCTTCAGGACTTTTTAAACTGGGGCCCGGGGAAAGGCTTCTACTCAGTTAGGCCTCTGCTCAGCCAGCTCTGCTCCTGCAGCTGCAGAGGCTTCTGCACCCCAAAAGTGCACCACAGTAGCTCGTGCGGCAGCCTGGGAGTGGGGGTGTTGTGTTTGTGGGGGGGCTGAGTGTGCCTGTTCGGCCTACAAACAGATTTCAGCCCCGGGAGTTTACTTGGAAGTTTGTGGTTTTTTTTTCCTTTGTCATAAGACTTTTTAAACTGGGGCCTGTGAAAAGGCTTCTACTCAGTTAGGCCTCTGCTCAGCCAGCTCTGCTCCTGCAGCTGAAAAGGCCTCTGCACCCCAAAAGTGCAACACAGTAGCTCGTGGGGCAGCCTGGGAGTGGGGGGGTTGTGTTTGTGGGGGGGCTGTGTGTGCCTGTTCGGCCTACAAACAGATTTCAGCCCCGGGAGTTTACTTGGAAGTTTGTGGTTTTTATTTCCTTTGTCATAAGACTTTTTAAACTGGGGCCTGTGAAAAGGCTTCTACTCAGTTAGGCCTCTGCTCAGCCAGCTCTGCTCCTGCAGCTGAAAAGGCCTCTGCACCCCAAAAGTGCAACACAGTAGCTCGTCGGGCAGCCTGGGAGTGGGGGGGGGGTTGTGTTTGTGGAGGGGCTGTGTGTGCCTGTTCGGCCTACAAACAGATTTCAGCCCCGGGAGTTTACTTGGAAGTTTGGGGTTTTGTTTTTTTTTTTCTTTAGGACTTTTTAAACAGGGGCCTGGGAAAAGGCTTCTACTCAGTTAGGTCTCTGCTCAGCCAGCTCTGCTCCTGCAGCTGAAAAGGCCTCTGCACCCCAAAAGTGCAACACAGTAGCTAGTCGGGCAGCCTGGGAGTGGGGGGGTTGTGTTTGTGGAGGGGCTGTGTGTGCCTGTTCGGCCTACAAACAGATTTCAGCCCCGGGAGGTTACTAGGAAGTTTCCATTTTTTTTTTTTTTTCAGGACCTTTTAAACTGGGGCCTGTGAAAAGGCTTCTACTCAGTTAGGCCTCTGCTCAGCCAGCTCTGCTCCTGCAGCTGCAGAGGCTTCTGCATCCCAAAAGTGCAACACAGTAGCTCGTGGGGCAGCCTGGGAGTGGGGGGGTTGTGTTTGTGGGGGGGGCTGTGTGTGCCTGTTCGGCCTACAAACAGATTTCAGCCCCGGGAGTTTACTTGGAAGTTTGTGGTTTTTTTTTTCCTTTGTCATAAGACTTTTTAAACTGGGGCCTGTGAAAAGGCTTCTACTCAGTTAGGCCTCTGCTCAGCCAGCTCTGCTCCTGCAGCTGAAAAGGCCTCTGCACCCCAAAAGTGCTCCGGAGCAGCTCGTGTGGATACCTGGGAGTGGTGGTCTTGTGTGTGGGGAGGGCCTGTGTGTGTGTGCCTGTTCAGCCTACAAACAGATTTCAGCCCCGGGAGTTTACTAGGAAGTTTGGATTTTTTTTTGTTTCTTCAGGATTTTTTACAGTGGGGCCTGGGAAAAGGCTTCTACTCAGTTAGGCCTCTGCTCAGCCAGCTCTGCTCCTGCAGCTGCAGAGGCCTCTGCACCCCAAAAGTGCAACACAGTAGCTAGTCGGGCAGCCTGGGAGTGGGGGGGTTGTGTTTGTGGGGGGGGCTGTGTGTGCCTGTTCGGCCTACAAACAGATTTCAGCCCCGGGAGTTTACTAGGAAGTTTGTGGGTTTTTTTTCCTTTGTCATAAGACTTTTTAAACTGGGGCCTGGGAAAAGGCTTCTACTCAGTTAGGCCTCTGCTCAGGCTGCTCTGCTCCTGCAGCTGAAAAGGCCTCTGCACCCCAAAAGTGCTCCGGAGCAACTCGTGTGGATACCTGGGAGTGGGGGTCTTGTGTGGGGGGAGGGCCTGTGTCTACGTGTGTTCGGCCTACCGACCAGCTTTCAGCAACAGGAGCTTACTAGGAAGTTTGCGGGGTTTTTTTCTCTGTCGAAAGACTTTTTAAACTGGGGCCTGGGAAAAGGCTTCTACTCAGTTAGGCCTCTGCTCAGCCAGCTCTGCTCCTGCAGCTGCAGAGGCCTCTGCACCCCAAAAGTGCAACACAGTAGCTAGTCGGGCAGCCTGGGAGTGGGGGGGTTGTGTTTGTGGGGGGGCTGTGTGTGCCTGTTCGGCCTACAAACAGATTTCAGCCCCGGGAGTTTACTAGGAAGTTTGTGGGTTTTTTTTCCTTTGTCATAAGACTTTTTAAACTGGGGCCCAGGGAAGGCTCCTACTCCTTTATGCCTCTGCTCAGGCTGCTCTGCTCCTGCAGCTGAAAAGGCCTCTGCACCCCAAAAGTGCACCACAGTAGCTCGTGGGGCAGCCTGGGAGTGGGGGGGTAGTGTTTGTGGGGGGGGCTGTGTGTGCCTGTTCGGCCTACAAACAGATTTCAGCCCCGGGAGTTTACTTGGAAGTTTGTGGTTTTTTTTTTCCTTTGTCATAAGACTTTTTAAACTGGGGCCTGGGAAAAGGCTTCTACTCAGTTAGGCCTCTGCTCAGACAGCTCTGCTCCTGCAGCTGAAAAGGCCTCTGCACCCCAAAATTGCAACACAGTAGCTAGTCGGGCAGCCTGGGAGTGGGGGGCTTGTGTTTGTGGAGGGGCTGTGTGTGCCTGTTCGGCCTACAAACAGATTTCAGCCCCGGGAGTTTACTTGGAAGTTTGTGGGTTTTTTTTTCCTTTGTCATAAGACTTTTTAAACTGGGGCCTGTGAAAAGGCTTCTACTCAGTTAGGCCTCTGCTCAGGCTGCTCTGCTCCTGCAGCTGAAAAGGCCTCTGCACCCCAAAAGTGCAACACAGTAGCTAGTCGGGCAGCCTGGGAGTGGGGGGGTTGTGTTTGTGGGGGGGCTGTGTGTGCCTGTTCGGCCTACCGACCAGCTTTCAGCCCCGGGAGTTTACTAGGAAGTTTGGATTATTTTTTTTTTTCTTCAGGACTTTTTAAACTGGGGCCTGGGAAAAGGCTTCTACTCAGTTAGGCCTCTGCTCAGCCAGCTCTGCTCCTGCAGCTGAAAAGGCCTCTGCACCCCAAAAGTGCACCACAGTAGCTAGTCGGGCAGCCTGGGAGTGGGGGGTGGGTTGTGTTTGGTGGGGGGGGGGGGGCAGGCTGTGTGTGCCTGTTTGGCGTACCGACAAGCTTTCAGCCGCGGGAGTTTACTAGGAAGTTTGGGGTTATTTTTCCTTTGTCATAAGACTTTTTAAACTGGGGCCTGGGAAAAGGCTTCTACTCAGTTAGGCCTCTGCTCAGCCAGCTCTGCTCCTGCAGCTGCAGAGGCCTCTGCATCCCAAAAGTGCACCACAGAGGCTCGTGGGGCAGCCTGGGAGTGGGTGGGTTGTGTTTGTGGGGGGGCTGTGTGTGCCTGTTCGGCCTACAAACAGATTTCAGCCCCGGGAGTTTACTTGGAAGTTTGTGGGGTTTTTTTCCTTTGTCATAAGACTTTTTAAACTGGGGCCCAGGGAAGGCTCCAACTCCTTTAGGCCTCTGCTCAGGCTGCTCTGCTCCTGCAGCTGAAAAGGCCTCTGCACCCGAAAAGTGCTCCGGAGCAGCTCGTGTGGATACCTGGGAGTGGTGGTCTTGTGTGGGGGGAGGGCCTGTGTGTGTGTGCCTGTTTGGCCTACAAACAGCCCCGGGAGTTTACTAGGAAGTTTGGGTTTTTTTTTTTTTTTCTTCAGGACTTTTGAACTGGGGCCTGGGAAAAGGCTTCTACTCAGTTAGGCCTCTGCTCAGGCTGCTCTGCTCCTGCAGCTGCAGAGGCCTCTGCAACCCAAAAGTGCACCACAGTAGCTCGTGGGGCAGCCTGGGAGTGGGGGGGTTGTGTTTGTGGGGGGGCTGTGTGTGCCTGTTCGGCCTACAAACAGATTTCAGCCCCGGGAGTTTACTTGGAAGTTTGTGGGTTTTTTTTTCCTTTGTCATAAGACTTTTTAAACTGGGGCCCAGGGAAGGCTCCTACTCCTTTATGCCTCTGCTCAGGCTGCTCTGCTCCTGCAGCTGAAAAGGCCTCTGCACCCCAAAAGTGCAACACAGTAGCTCGTCGGGCAGCCTGGGAGTGGGGGGGGGGTTGTGTTTGTGGAGGGGCTGTGTGTGCCTGTTCGGCCTACAAACAGATTTCAGCCCCGGGAGTTTACTTGCAAGTTTGTGGGTTTTTTTTTCCTTTGTCATAAGACTTTTTAAACTGGGGCCTGGGAAAAGGCTTCTACTCAGTTAGGCCTCTGCTCAGGCTGCTCTGCTCCTGCAGCTGAAAAGGCCTCTGCACCCCAAAAGTGCAACACAGTAGCTAGTCGGGCAGCCTGGGAGTGGGGGGGTTGTGTTTGTGGAGGGGCTGTGTGTGCCTGTTCGGCCTACAAACAGATTTCAGCCCCGGGAGGTTACTAGGAAGTTTCCATTTTTTTTTTTTTTTTCAGGACCTTTTAAACTGGGGCCTGGGAAAAGGCTTCTACTCAGTTAGGCCTCTGCTCAGGCAGCTCTGCTCCTGCAGCTGCAGAGGCCTCTGCATCCCAAAAGTGCACCACTGTAGCTCGTGCGGCAGCCTGGGAGTGGGTGGGTTGTGTTTGTGGGGGGGGCTGTGTGTGCCTGTTCGGCCTACAAACAGATTTCAGCCCCGGGAGTTTACTTGGAAGTTTGTGGGTTTTTTTTTCCTTTGTCATAAGACTTTTTCAACTGGGGCCTGTGAAAAGGCTTCTACTCAGTTAGGCCTCTGCTCAGGCTGCTCTGCTCCTGCAGCTGAAAAGGCCTCTGCACCCCAAAAGTGCAACACAGTAGCTCGTCGGGCAGCCTGGGAGTGGGGGGGTTGTGTTTGTGGGGGGGCTGTGTGTGCCTGTTCGGCCTACAAACAGATTTCAGCCCCGGGAGTTTACTTGGAAGTTTGTGGGTTTTTTTTTCCTTTGTCATAAGACTTTTTAAACTGGGGCCCAGGGAAGGCTCCTACTCCTTTATGCCTCTGCTCAGGCTGCTCTGCTCCTGCAGCTGAAAAGGCCTCTGCACCCCAAAAGTGCAACACAGTAGCTAGTCGGGCAGCCTGGGAGTGGGGGGGTTGTGTTTGTGGGGGGGGCTGTGTGTGCCTGTTCGGCCTACAAACAGATTTCAGCCCCAGGAGTTTACTTGGAAGTTTGTGGGTTTTTTTTTCCTTTGTCATAAGACTTTTTCAACTGGGGCCTGTGAAAAGGCTTCTACTCAGTTAGGCCTCTGCTCAGGCTGCTCTGCTCCTGCAGCTGAAAAGGCCTCTGCACCCCAAAAGTGCAACACAGTAGCTCGTCGGGCAGCCTGGGAGTGGGGGGGTTGTGTTTGTGGGGGGGCTGTGTGTGCCTGTTCGGCCTACAAACAGATTTCAGCCCCGGGAGTTTACTTGGAAGTTTGTGGGTTTTTTTTTCCTTTGTCATAAGACTTTTTAAACTGGGGCCCAGGGAAGGCTCCTACTCCTTTATGCCTCTGCTCAGGCTGCTCTGCTCCTGCAGCTGAAAAGGCCTCTGCACCCCAAAAGTGCTCCGGAGCAGCTGGTGTGGATACCTGGGAGTGGTGGTCTTGTGTGGGGGGAGGGCCTGTGTGTGTGTGCCTGTTTGGCCTACAAACAGCCCCGGGAGTTTACTTGGAAGTTTGTGGGTTTTTTTTTCCTTTGTCATAAGACTTTTTAAACTGGGGCCTGGGAAAAGGCTTCTACTCAGTTAGGCCTCTGCTCAGGCTGCTCTGCTCCTGCAGCTGAAAAGGCCTCTGCACCCCAAAAGTGCAACACAGTAGCTAGTCGGGCAGCCTGGGAGTGGGGGGGTTGTGTTTGTGGAGGGGCTGTGTGTGCCTGTTCGGCCTACAAACAGATTTCAGCCCCGGGAGGTTACTAGGAAGTTTCCATTTTTTTTTTTTTCAGGACCTTTTAAACTGGGGCCTGGGAAAAGGCTTCTACTCAGTTAGGCCTCTGCTCAGCCAGCTCTGCTCCTGCAGCTGCAGAGGCCTCTGCACCCCAAAAGTGCAACACAGTAGCTCGTGGGGCAGCCTGGGAGTGGGGGGGTTGTGTTTGTGGGGGGGCTGTGTGTGCCTGTTCGGCCTACAAACAGATTTCAGCCCCGGGAGTTTACTTGGAAGTTTGTGTTTTTTTTTTCCTTTGTCATAAGACTTTTTAAACTGGGGCCTGTGAAAAGGCTTCTACTCAGTTAGGCCTCTGCTCAGCCAGCTCTGCTCCTGCAGCTGCAGAGGCCTCTGCACCCCAAAAGTGCAACACAGTAGTTAGTCGGGCAGCCTGGGAGTGGGGGGGTTGTGTTTGTGGGGGGGCTGTGTGTGCCTGTTCGGCCTACAAACAGATTTCAGCCCCGGGAGTTTACTTGGAAGTTTGTGGGTTTTTTTTTCCTTTGTCATAAGACTTTTTCAACTGGGGCCTGTGAAAAGGCTTCTACTCAGTTAGGCCTCTGCTCAGGCTGCTCTGCTCCTGCAGCTGAAAAGGCCTCTGCACCCCAAAAGTGCAACACAGTAGCTCGTCGGGCAGCCTGGGAGTGGGGGGGTTGTGTTTGTGGGGGGGCTGTGTGTGCCTGTTCGGCCTACAAACAGATTTCAGCCCCGGGAGTTTACTTGGAAGTTTGTGGGTTTTTTTTTCCTTTGTCATAAGACTTTTTAAACTGGGGCCCAGGGAAGGCTCCTACTCCTTTATGCCTCTGCTCAGGCTGCTCTGCTCCTGCAGCTGAAAAGGCCTCTGCACCCCAAAAGTGCTCCGGAGCAGCTGGTGTGGATACCTGGGAGTGGTGGTCTTGTGTGGGGGGAGGGCCTGTGTGTGTGTGCCTGTTTGGCCTACAAACAGCCCCGGGAGTTTACTTGGAAGTTTGTGGGTTTTTTTTTCCTTTGTCATAAGACTTTTTCAACTGGGGCCTGGGAAAAGGCTTCTACTCAGTTAGGCCTCTGCTCAGGCTGCTCTGCTCCTGCAGCTGAAAAGGCCTCTGCACCCCAAAAGTGCAACACAGTAGCTAGTCGGGCAGCCTGGGAGTGGGGGGGTTGTGTTTGTGGGGGGGCTGTGTGTGCCTGTTCGGCCTACCGACCAGCTTTCAGCCCCGGGAGTTTACTAGGAAGTTTGGATTATTTTTTTTTTTCTTCAGGACTTTTTAAACTGGGGCCTGGGAAAAGGCTTCTACTCAGTTAGGCCTCTGCTCAGCCAGCTCTGCTCCTGCAGCTGAAAAGGCCTCTGCACCCCAAAAGTGCACCACAGTAGCTAGTCGGGCAGCCTGGGAGTGGGGGGTGGGTTGTGTTTGGTGGGGGGGGGGGGGCGGGCTGTGTGTGCCTGTTTGGCGTACCGACAAGCTTTCAGCCGCGGGAGTTTACTAGGAAGTTTGGGGTTATTTTTCCTTTGTCATAAGACTTTTTAAACTGGGGCCTGGGAAAAGGCTTCTACTCAGTTAGGCCTCTGCTCAGCCAGCTCTGCTCCTGCAGCTGCAGAGGCCTCTGCATCCCAAAAGTGCACCACAGAGGCTCGTGGGGCAGCCTGGGAGTGGGTGGGTTGTGTTTGTGGGGGGGCTGTGTGTGCCTGTTCGGCCTACAAACAGATTTCAGCCCCGGGAGTTTACTTGGAAGTTTGTGGGGTTTTTTTCCTTTGTCATAAGACTTTTTAAACTGGGGCCCAGGGAAGGCTCCAACTCCTTTAGGCCTCTGCTCAGGCTGCTCTGCTCCTGCAGCTGAAAAGGCCTCTGCACCCGAAAAGTGCTCCGGAGCAGCTCGTGTGGATACCTGGGAGTGGTGGTCTTGTGTGGGGGGAGGGCCTGTGTGTGTGTGCCTGTTTGGCCTACAAACAGCCCCGGGAGTTTACTAGGAAGTTTGGGTTTTTTTTTTTTTTTCTTCAGGACTTTTGAACTGGGGCCTGGGAAAAGGCTTCTACTCAGTTAGGCCTCTGCTCAGGCTGCTCTGCTCCTGCAGCTGCAGAGGCCTCTGCAACCCAAAAGTGCACCACAGTAGCTCGTGGGGCAGCCTGGGAGTGGGGGGGTTGTGTTTGTGGGGGGGCTGTGTGTGCCTGTTCGGCCTACAAACAGATTTCAGCCCCGGGAGTTTACTTGGAAGTTTGTGGGTTTTTTTTTCCTTTGTCATAAGACTTTTTAAACTGGGGCCCAGGGAAGGCTCCTACTCCTTTATGCCTCTGCTCAGGCTGCTCTGCTCCTGCAGCTGAAAAGGCCTCTGCACCCCAAAAGTGCAACACAGTAGCTCGTCGGGCAGCCTGGGAGTGGGGGGGGGGTTGTGTTTGTGGAGGGGCTGTGTGTGCCTGTTCGGCCTACAAACAGATTTCAGCCCCGGGAGTTTACTTGCAAGTTTGTGGGTTTTTTTTTCCTTTGTCATAAGACTTTTTAAACTGGGGCCTGGGAAAAGGCTTCTACTCAGTTAGGCCTCTGCTCAGGCTGCTCTGCTCCTGCAGCTGAAAAGGCCTCTGCACCCCAAAAGTGCAACACAGTAGCTAGTCGGGCAGCCTGGGAGTGGGGGGGTTGTGTTTGTGGAGGGGCTGTGTGTGCCTGTTCGGCCTACAAACAGATTTCAGCCCCGGGAGGTTACTAGGAAGTTTCCATTTTTTTTTTTTTTTTCAGGACCTTTTAAACTGGGGCCTGGGAAAAGGCTTCTACTCAGTTAGGCCTCTGCTCAGGCAGCTCTGCTCCTGCAGCTGCAGAGGCCTCTGCATCCCAAAAGTGCACCACTGTAGCTCGTGCGGCAGCCTGGGAGTGGGTGGGTTGTGTTTGTGGGGGGGGCTGTGTGTGCCTGTTCGGCCTACAAACAGATTTCAGCCCCGGGAGTTTACTTGGAAGTTTGTGGGTTTTTTTTTCCTTTGTCATAAGACTTTTTCAACTGGGGCCTGTGAAAAGGCTTCTACTCAGTTAGGCCTCTGCTCAGGCTGCTCTGCTCCTGCAGCTGAAAAGGCCTCTGCACCCCAAAAGTGCAACACAGTAGCTCGTCGGGCAGCCTGGGAGTGGGGGGGTTGTGTTTGTGGGGGGGCTGTGTGTGCCTGTTCGGCCTACAAACAGATTTCAGCCCCGGGAGTTTACTTGGAAGTTTGTGGGTTTTTTTTTCCTTTGTCATAAGACTTTTTAAACTGGGGCCCAGGGAAGGCTCCTACTCCTTTATGCCTCTGCTCAGGCTGCTCTGCTCCTGCAGCTGAAAAGGCCTCTGCACCCCAAAAGTGCAACACAGTAGCTAGTCGGGCAGCCTGGGAGTGGGGGGGTTGTGTTTGTGGGGGGGGCTGTGTGTGCCTGTTCGGCCTACAAACAGATTTCAGCCCCAGGAGTTTACTTGGAAGTTTGTGGGTTTTTTTTTCCTTTGTCATAAGACTTTTTCAACTGGGGCCTGTGAAAAGGCTTCTACTCAGTTAGGCCTCTGCTCAGGCTGCTCTGCTCCTGCAGCTGAAAAGGCCTCTGCACCCCAAAAGTGCAACACAGTAGCTCGTCGGGCAGCCTGGGAGTGGGGGGGTTGTGTTTGTGGGGGGGCTGTGTGTGCCTGTTCGGCCTACAAACAGATTTCAGCCCCGGGAGTTTACTTGGAAGTTTGTGGGTTTTTTTTTCCTTTGTCATAAGACTTTTTAAACTGGGGCCCAGGGAAGGCTCCTACTCCTTTATGCCTCTGCTCAGGCTGCTCTGCTCCTGCAGCTGAAAAGGCCTCTGCACCCCAAAAGTGCTCCGGAGCAGCTGGTGTGGATACCTGGGAGTGGTGGTCTTGTGTGGGGGGAGGGCCTGTGTGTGTGTGCCTGTTTGGCCTACAAACAGCCCCGGGAGTTTACTTGGAAGTTTGTGGGTTTTTTTTTCCTTTGTCATAAGACTTTTTAAACTGGGGCCTGGGAAAAGGCTTCTACTCAGTTAGGCCTCTGCTCAGGCTGCTCTGCTCCTGCAGCTGAAAAGGCCTCTGCACCCCAAAAGTGCAACACAGTAGCTCGTGGGGCAGCCTGGGAGTGGGGGGGTTGTGTTTGTGGAGGGGCTGTGTGTGCCTGTTCGGCCTACAAACAGATTTCAGCCCCGGGAGGTTACTAGGAAGTTTCCATTTTTTTTTTTTTCAGGACCTTTTAAACTGGGGCCTGGGAAAAGGCTTCTACTCAGTTAGGCCTCTGCTCAGCCAGCTCTGCTCCTGCAGCTGCAGAGGCCTCTGCACCCCAAAAGTGCAACACAGTAGCTCGTGGGGCAGCCTGGGAGTGGGGGGGTTGTGTTTGTGGGGGGGCTGTGTGTGCCTGTTCGGCCTACAAACAGATTTCAGCCCCGGGAGTTTACTAGGAAGTTTGTGGGGTTTTTTTTCCTTTGTCATAAGACTTTTTAAACTGGGGCCCAGGGAAGGCTCCTACTCCTTTATGCCTCTGCTCAGGCTGCTCTGCTCCTGCAGCTGCAGAGGCCTCTGCACCCCAAAAGTGCAACACAGTAGCTCGTCGGGCAGCCTGGGAGTGGGGGGGTTGTGTTTGTGGGGGGGGCTGTGTGTGCCTGTTCGGCCTACAAACAGATTTCAGCCCCAGGAGTTTACTTGGAAGTTTGTGGGTTTTTTTTTCCTTTGTCATAAGACTTTTTCAACTGGGGCCTGTGAAAAGGCTTCTACTCAGTTAGGCCTCTGCTCAGGCTGCTCTGCTCCTGCAGCTGAAAAGGCCTCTGCACCCCAAAAGTGCAACACAGTAGCTCGTCGGGCAGCCTGGGAGTGGGGGGGTTGTGTTTGTGGGGGGGCTGTGTGTGCCTGTTCGGCCTACAAACAGATTTCAGCCCCAGGAGTTTACTTGGAAGTTTGTGGGGTTTTTTTTCCTTTGTCATAAGACTTTTTAAACTGGGGTCTGGGAAAAGGCTTCTACTCAGTTAGGCCTCTCCTGAGACTGCTGTGCTCCTGCTCTGAAAAGGCCTGTGCACCCCAAAAGTACTCCGGTGCAGCTCGTGTGGATACCTGGGAGTGGTGGTCTTGTGTGGGGGGAGGGCCTGTGTATGTGTGTTCGGCCTATCGAACAGCTGGACAGGGTGGACCTTGGACCAGATTTGCTCACGTTCAGGGAACGTGGTGGATGAAAACAACGGGGTGTTGGGGGAGAGAGTATCGCATGTGAAGGTCCGCGGCCGGTCACCACGTCGTCCTGGCACCGCGCGGGGGGGGCCCGGCGCCTTACCCAGGTGCTCCGACACAGTCCGTCAGGTCTACCAGGCCCCCGGCAATGGACCTCAGGTCTACCAGGCTTTTGGCAGCAGACCTCAGGTCTACCGCACTCTCGGCATCGGCCGTCAGGTCTACCACGCCCTCGGCAGAGGCTGTCAGGTCTACCACGCCCTCGGCAGCGGCCGTCAGGTCTACCACGCCCTCGGCAGCGGCCGTCAGGTCTACCAGGCTTTTGGCAGCAGACCTCAGGTCTACCGCACTCTCGGCATCGGCCGTCAGGTCTACCACGCCCTCGGCAGCGGCCGTCAGGTCTACCAGGCCCTCGGCAGCGGCCGTCAGGTCTACCACGCCCTCGGCAGCGGCCGTCAGGTCTACCACGCCCTCGGCAGAGGCCGTCAGGTCTACCGCGCCCTCGGAGCGGCCGTCAGGTCTACCAGGACCTCGGCAGAGGCCGTCAGGTCTACCTCGCCCTCGGCAGCGGCCGTCAGGTCTACCGCGCCCTCGGCAGAGGCCGTCAGGTCTACCGCGCCCTCGGCAGCGGCCGTCAGGTCTACCACGCCCTCGGCAGCGGCCGTCAGGTCTACCAGGACCTCGGCAGCGGCCGTCAGGTCTACCACGGCCTCGGCAGCGGCCGTCAGGTCTACCACGCCCTCGGCAGCGGCCGTCAGGTCTACCACGCGCTCGGCAGCGGCCGTAAGGGGTCGCTTATTTTCGTTACCTCCAGTTGCATCATGGTAAACCCGGGCGTTGACTGGCGCCCCTTGCCGTCGTTGAGATGGAAATCTCTTGGAGCTTTTCGGGGGAGGAGGCGTCTATCTCCGTATTATGGGTGCGAGCGGTGACTCGCCTCGAGGGCAAACACACAGCAGCGACCGGCCACTACCCGCGCTAGTCTGCCGCAGACAGGGCGTCCTTCTCGGCGGGGTACCCACGGTGGTTCGGCACCGCTCCTGCTTGTCGGCACGGCGTCGCGCGCCCCCGGTTGGCTCATGCTGATCCGAGCCTCCGTGGGGCATCCCCGGTGAGTCGGGATTCGTAGGGAGCCGTGGCCGAGGGCAGAGTGCGGCAGCCGTTGCCTACCGGTGGGCTGTGAAAGCGTGTGCGGATGGGTAGTGGCGGGCGCAGGGCGAAGGCCGCGGTTGGCCGGCGGTGGGGAGGCCGTCACGAGAGAGCGCTGGAAGCCCGGGGGGTTGGCCGGAACACACGAAGGGAGCCTGCCGTGCCTTCACCCTCCGGCCGCGGAGAGCGCGGGGATCCGATCGGGCGAGGGTGGCCGCCGCGTCCCGAGGTCCCGGTGAAAAAAGTG
>NC_140118.1:819771-822271 GCF_964237585.1 Gallinula chloropus | reverse complement strand
GGGGTGTGTGCCTAAGCCGGGCCTCTTCCCCCCCTCCCCTCCCGGCCGCGCGGAGGCGGCGCGCGCGGGCCCTCTGGCCGTTCCGGGCCGGCGCTCGTAGCGAGGTTCTCCCCCTCCCCGAACCCCGCCGGGTCTCGTCCCGCGCGAGCGGGGCGGCCCGAGCCCCGTCGGTCCTCCCGGGCGCAGCGCCGGGCTATTGAGGGAGACCTCGGTCCCCGGGAAGGAAGACGGAGGCGGTGGCGGCGGGTGTCGGGCGCGCCCCCGCGGGCGGACGCTGCCCCGAGGGTGGCAGCGGGGCAGGCACCCCCGCGGGGCCTTGCGGGTCGTTTCCCTCAAGCTCAGGGCCAGGTACCTAGCGCCCGCGCCTCCGCGGCCCTCCCTCGGCGAGCTCCGGGGGTCGAAGGCCGCGGAGCCGGGCGGAGGTTTAAAGACTCGGGCGGCTCGACGCGACCCGACGGGGGCGGCCGGGCGGCGGCGGCGCGTGCCTCGACGCGCGCGGCGGGGGGGTGTGGGGCGCCCACGGGAGCTTCTCTCGGAAGGCGCCCTCCACCGCGCCGCGGGCCGGCAAGGCGGCCGCCGCCGCTCCGCGCTCGTTCCCCGAGGGCGTCCGTGCCGCGCCGGGGAGGGGCGTGACCGCTGCCCCCCCCTCTCCGCGGTCCGGCTTTTTTTCCGTCGGCGAGACCGCGGTGTGCCGGCCGGCCGCGGCCGGCCGCCTGCTCGTCCTCTCGAAGGGGCGACCCTTCGCTCCCTGCCCCGGCGAGCGCGCGCTGGCTCTCGCTCGGTGGTCTCCGGTCGCCGCCCCCCCGCCGCTGGCGGCGCCCCGGCCGAGCGGCGGCGGCACCGCTCTCATCTTTGGTCGGTCGGCCGGAGGGCGCGCGCCGCTGTCGGGCGGCCGCCCGTCCGCGGGCCCCGCCCGCCCCCTTTTCTCCGCCGCCCTTTCCCCCCCCGCCCGCGCCGCGGGCGGGTGGCCGCGCGCGGCCGGGGTCGTCCCTCCTCCGTTCTCCGCGCGGAAGCGGGGAGAGCGGGAGCCGTCCCCGAGCTTAGCGCCGTCCGCCTTTTTGCCCCGGTCGCGTGGCTGGAAAAAAGGGGGAGGGGGGGAGGGGTCGAGCGAGAAGCGGGCGGCGGCGGTCCGAGGCGGGCGCGCCGTCCGCCCAGGCTTTTTTTGCTGCTGGGGCGGCGCGTGCCATCCGGCGTCAGGCCGCGGGCGGTTGGTCGCCGCGAGCTTCGGGCTTCCGCGGGTGGTTGGCCGCCTGCCTCCGCGGGGGGGTTAGGCGGCCGGAGGGCCGCCGAGGGTTGCCGGCGTCGCTGCGAGCCGGAGGAAGGGGCGAAGCCGGCCGCCGTGAAAAAAAGGGAGGCGAGAAAAGCGGGCAAGGCCGGTGCCGCGGCCGGGCGCGCGCCCCGCGTCCTCCGCGCGGAGGGCCGGGCCGAGCCCGAGCGCCTGGGCCGCCTCCGAAGCGAGCGACGGGCGTCTTTCCCCGCGCAGGTCGGTGGGTTTTCGGGAGCGCGTGCTCCGCGCCGTCGCTCGCCGTTGGGAATCCTTTGATTTTTTCCCGGTCCTGTCCCTTGTTTTGGGCGTTGCTCGTCCGGTCGTCCGAGGCGCGAGGCCCGTCCGTCGCGCCGCTTTCGCCGCTCCTGGCGTGCGTTGGTGGGGGCGGCGGGCGGGCCGTCGCTCGGCAAAGAAGGGGGCTCCGCTGCGGAGCGGTGCCGGCCACGACCGCCCCGCGTTGCGGGGGCGGTTCTGAAATGCCAGACAACTCTTGGCGGTGGATCACTCGGCTCGTGCGTCGATGAAGAACGCAGCTAGCTGCGAGAATTAATGTGAATTGCAGGACACATTGATCATCGACACTTCGAACGCACTTGCGGCCCCGGGTTCCTCCCGGGGCTACGCCTGTCTGAGCGTCGCTTTGCGATCAATCGCCTCCCGGGCCGCCGGCTTCTTTCCCTCGCTCGCCGGCGAGGGGTGCCGGCGGGCCGGGGCGGCGCGGCTGGGGCGCCTCGCAGGCCCGCCCGCCGTTTCGGCGCGCGGCCTTCGTCCCCCTAAACGGAGACTCGGGGAGCGCTCCGAAGCTCCCCGCTCCCGGAGCCGCCCGCTGGGCCGGAGCTCGTCTCGCCGGGGGAGCGCGGCGAGAAGGCGACGCGGAAAGAGAAAAAAGGGGGTGTCGCGGTGGGTGCGAGGCGCGGGCCTCGCTCCTCCCGCCGGCCTCTCGCGCGGGCGGCTGTCTGCGGGTTGGGGGTACCGGCGGCGGTACCGCGCCGTGCTGCCGCGCGCGCGCGTGTGCCCGGCGGGGAGAGGGACGACGGGCGCGGACGGGCGGCGGCGGGCGGTCTTCCTCCGGCCGCTCGCTCTGCGTCCCGTCGCCGCCCCCCCTCCTCCGGTCGCCGCCGCGTTCCCCGCGAGCCGTCTCTCTCCCTCCTCCCGCCGCGCGCGTGTCGTCGTCCGACGCGCCGGCGACTCGGGCCGTCTCCGGGCTGGGGCTTTTTTTGCGGCGCGCGTCGT
>NC_140118.1:804771-812271 GCF_964237585.1 Gallinula chloropus | reverse complement strand
TTTACTAGGAAGTTTGGGGTTTTTTTTTTTTTCTTCAGGACTTTTAAACTGGGGCCTGTGAAAAGGCTTCTACTCAGTTAGGCCTCTGCTCAGCCAGCTCTGCTCCTGCAGCTGCAGAGGCCTCTGCACCCCAAAAGTGCTCCGGACCAGCTAGTGTGGATACCTGGGAGAGGTGGTCTTGTGTGGGGGGAGGGCCTGTGTGTGTGTGCCTGTTCGGCCTACAAACAGATTTCATCCCCGGGAGGTTACTAGGAAGTTTCCATTTTTTTTTTTTTTCAGGACCTTTTAAACTGGGGCCTGGGAAAAGGCTTCTACTCAGTTAGGCCTCTGCTCAGCCAGCTCTGCTCCTGCAGCTGCAGAGGCCTCTGCACCCCAAAAGTGCAACACAGTAGCTAGTCGGGCAGCCTGGGAGTGGGTGGGTTGTGTTTGTGGGGGGGCTGTGTGTGCCTGTTCGGCCTACCGACCAGCTTTCAGCCCCGGGAGTTTACTTGGAAGTTTGTGGTTTTTTTTTTTCCTTTGTCATAAGACTTTTTAAACTGGGGCCTGTGAAAAGGCTTCTACTCAGTTAGGCCTCTGCTCAGCCAGCTCTGCTCCTGCAGCTGCAGAGGCCTCTGCACCCCAAAAGTGCAACACAGTAGCTCGTGTTGCAGCCTGGGAGTGGGGGGGTTGTGTTTGTGGAGGGGCTGTGTGTGCCTGTTCGGCCTACAAACAGATTTCAGCCCCGGGAGGTTACTAGGAAGTTTCCATTTTTTTTTTTTTTTTTCAGGACCTTTTAAACTGGGGCCTGGGAAAAGGCTTCTACTCAGTTAGGCCTCTGCTCAGCCAGCTCTGCTCCTGCAGCTGCAGAGGCCTCTGCATCCCAAAAGTGCACCACTGTAGCTCGTGCGGCAGCCTGGGAGTGGGTGGGTTGTGTTTGTGGGGGGGCTGTGTGTGCCTGTTCGGCCTACCGACCAGCTTTCAGCCCCGGGAGTTTACTAGGAAGTTTTGATTTTTTTTTTTTTTCTTCAGGACTTTTTAAACTGGGGCCTGGGAAAAGGCTTCTACTCAGTTAGGCCTCTGCTCAGACAGCTCTGCTCCTGCAGCTGAAAAGGCCTCTGCACCCCAAAAGTGCAACACAGTAGCTCGTGGGGCAGCCTGGGTGTGGGGGGGTTGTGTTTGTGGAGGGGCTGTGTGTGCCTGTTCGGCCTACAAACAGATTTCAGCCCCGGGAGGTTACTAGGAAGTTTCCATTTTTTTTTTTTTTTTTCAGGACCTTTTAAACTGGGGCCTGGGAAAAGGCTTCTACTCAGTTAGGCCTCTGCTCAGCCAGCTCTGCTCCTGCAGCTGAAAAGGCCTCTGCACCCCAAAAGTGCTCCGGAGCAACTCGTGTGGATACCTGGGAGTGGGGGTCTTGTGTGGGGGGAGGGCCTGTGTCTACGTGTGTTCGGCCTACCGACCAGCTTTCAGCAACAGGAGCTTACTAGGAAGTTTGCTTTTTTTTTTTCTCTGTCGAAAGACTTTTTAAACTGGGGCCTGGGAAAAGGCTTCTACTCAGTTAGGCCTCTGCTCAGCCAGCTCTGCTCCTGCAGCTGCAGAGGCCTCTGCACCCCAAAAGTGCAACACAGTAGCTAGTCGGGCAGCCTGGGAGTGGGGGGGTTGTGTTTGTGGGGGGGGCTGTGTGTGCCTGTTCGGCCTACAAACAGATTTCAGCCCCGGGAGTTTACTTGGAAGTTTGTGGGTTTTTTTTCCTTTGTCATAAGACTTTTTAAACTGGGGCCTGTGAAAAGGCTTCTACTCAGTTAGGCCTCTGCTCAGCCAGCTCTGCTCCTGCAGCTGAAAAGGCCTCTGCACCCCAAAAGTGCAACACAGTAGCTAGTCGGGCAGCCTGGGAGTGGGGGTGGTGTGTTTGTGGGGGGGCTGTGTGTGCCTGTTCGGCCTACAAACAGATTTCCGCCCCGGGAGGTTACTAGGAAGTTTTGATTTTTTTTTTTTTTCTTCAGGAATTTTTAAACTGGGGCCTGGGAAAAGGCTTCTACTCAGTTAGGCCTCTGCTCAGCCAGCTCTGCTCCTGCAGCTGCAGAGGCCTCTGCACCCCAAAAGTGCAACACAGTAGCTCGTGTTGCAGCCTGGGAGTGGGGGGGTTGTGTTTGTGGGGGGGCTGTGTGTGCCTGTTCGGCCTACAAACAGATTTCAGCCCCGGGAGTTTACTAGGAAGTTTGTGGGGTTTTTTTTCCTTTGTCATAAGACTTTTTAAACTGGGGCCCAGGGAAGGCTCCTACTCCTTTATGCCTCTGCTCAGGCTGCTCTGCTCCTGCAGCTGAAAAGGCCTCTGCACCCCAAAAGTGCACCACAGTAGCTCGTCGGGCAGCCTGGGAGTGGGGGGGTTGTGTTTGTGGGGGGGGGCTGTGTGTGCCTGTTCGGCCTACAAACAGATTTCAGCCCCGGGAGGTTACTAGGAAGTTTGTGGGTTTTTTTTCCTTTGTCATAAGACTTTTTAAACTGGGGCCTGTGAAAAGGCTTCTACTCAGTTAGGCCTCTGCTCAGGCTGCTCTGCTCCTGCAGCTGAAAAGGCCTCTGCACCCCAAAAGCGCAACACAGTAGCTAGTCAGGCAGCCTGGGAGTGGGGGGGTTGTGTTTGTGGAGGGGCTGTGTGTGCCTGTTCGGCCTACAAACAGATTTCAGCCCCAGGAGTTTACTTGGAAGTTTGTGGGTTTTTTTTTCCTTTGTCATAAGACTTTTTCAACTGGGGCCTGTGAAAAGGTTTCTACTCAGTTAGGCCTCTGCTCAGGCTGCTCTGCTCCTGCAGCTGAAAAGGCCTCTGCACCCCAAAAGTGCAACACAGTACCTAGTCGGGCAGCCTGGGAGTGGGGGGGTTGTGTTTGTGGAGGGGCTGTGTGTGCCTGTTCGGCCTACAAACAGATTTCAGCCCCGGGAGGTTACTAGGAAGTTTCCATTTTTTTTTTTTTCAGGACCTTTTAAACTGGGGCCTGGGAAAAGGCTTCTACTCAGTTAGGCCTCTGCTCAGCCAGCTCTGCTCCTGCAGCTGCAGAGGCCTCTGCACCCCAAAAGTGCAACACAGTAGCTCGTGGGGCAGCCTGGGAGTGGGGGGGTTGTGTTTGTGGGGGGGCTGTGTGTGCCTGTTCGGCCTACAAACAGATTTCAGCCCCGGGAGTTTACTTGGAAGTTTGTGGGTTTTTTTTTCCTTTGTCATAAGACTTTTTAAACTGGGGCCTGGGAAAAGGCTTCTACTCAGTTAGGCCTCTGCTCAGGCTGCTCTGCTCCTGCAGCTGAAAAGGCCTCTGCACCCCAAAAGTGCAACACAGTAGCTAGTCGGGCAGCCTGGGAGTGGGGGGGTTGTGTTTGTGGAGGGGCTGTGTGTGCCTGTTCGGCCTACAAACAGATTTCAGCCCCGGGAGGTTACTAGGAAGTTTCCATTTTTTTTTTTTTTCAGGACCTTTTAAACTGGGGCCTGTGAAAAGGCTTCTACTCAGTTAGGCCTCTGCTCAGCCAGCTCTGCTCCTGCAGCTGAAAAGGCCTCTGCACCCCAAAAGTGCAACACAGTAGCTAGTCGGGCAGCCTGGGAGTGGGGGGGTTGTGTTTGTGGGGGGGGCCTGTGTGTGCCTGTTCGGCCTACAAACAGATTTCAGCCCCGGGAGTTTACTTGGAAGTTTGTGGGTTTTTTTTTCCTTTGTCATAAGACTTTTTAAACTGGGGCCTGGGAAAAGGCTTCTACTCAGTTAGGCCTCTGCTCAGGCTGCTCTGCTCCTGCAGCTGAAAAGGCCTCTGCACCCCAAAAGTGCAACACAGTAGCTCGTCGGGCAGCCTGGGAGTGGGGGGGTTGTGTTTGTGGGGGGGCTGTGTGTGCCTGTTCGGCCTACAAACAGATTTCAGCCCCGGGAGTTTACTTGGAAGTTTGTGGGTTTTTTTTTCCTTTGTCATAAGACTTTTTAAACTGGGGCCCAGGGAAGGCTCCTACTCCTTTATGCCTCTGCTCAGGCTGCTCTGCTCCTGCAGCTGCAGAGGCCTCTGCACCCCAAAAGTGCAACACAGTAGCTAGTCGGGCAGCCTGGGAGTGGGGGGGTTGTGTTTGTGGGGGGGCTGTGTGTGCCTGTTCGGCCTACAAACAGATTTCAGCCCCGGGAGTTTACTTGGAAGTTTGTGGGTTTTTTTTTCCTTTGTCATAAGACTTTTTCAACTGGGGCCTGTGAAAAGGCTTCTACTCAGTTAGGCCTCTGCTCAGGCTGCTCTGCTCCTGCAGCTGAAAAGGCCTCTGCACCCCAAAAGTGCAACACAGTAGCTCGTCGGGCAGCCTGGGAGTGGGGGGGTTGTGTTTGTGGGGGGGCTGTGTGTGCCTGTTCGGCCTACAAACAGATTTCAGCCCCGGGAGTTTACTTGGAAGTTTGTGGGTTTTTTTTTCCTTTGTCATAAGACTTTTTAAACTGGGGCCTGGGAAAAGGCTTCTACTCAGTTAGGCCTCTGCTCAGCCAGCTCTGCTCCTGCAGCTGAAAAGGCCTCTGCACCCCAAAAGTGCACCACAGTAGCTAGTCGGGCAGCCTGGGAGTGGGGGGGTTGTGTTTGTGGGGGGGGGCTGTGTGTGCCTGTTCGGCCTACAAACAGATTTCAGCCCCAGGAGTTTACTTGGAAGTTTGTGGGGTTTTTTTTCCTTTGTCATAAGACTTTTTAAACTGGGGCCTGGGAAAAGGCTTCTACTCAGTTAGGCCTCTCCTGAGACTGCTGTGCTCCTGCTCTGAAAAGGCCTGTGCACCCCAAAAGTACTCCGGTGCAGCTCGTGTGGATACCTGGGAGTGGTGGTCTTGTGTGGGGGGAGGGCCTGTGTATGTGTGTTCGGCCTATCGAACAGCTGGACAGGGTGAACCTTGGACCAGATTTGCTCACGTTCAGGGAACGTGGTGGATGAAAACAACGGGGTGTTGGGGGAGAGAGTATCGCATGTGAAGGTCCGCGGCCGGTCACCACGTCGTCCTGGCACCGCGCGGGGGGGGCCCGGCGCCTTACCCAGGTGCTCCGACACAGTCCGTCAGGTCTACCAGGCCCCCGGCAATGGACCTCAGGTCTACCAGGCTTTTGGCAGCAGACCTCAGGTCTACCGCACTCTCGGCATCGGCCGTCAGGTCTACCACGCCCTCGGCAGAGGCTGTCAGGTCTACCACGCCCTCGGCAGCGGCCGTCAGGTCTACCGCGCCCTCGGCAGCGGCCGTCAGGTCTACCACGCCCTCGGCAGAGGCCGTCAGGTCTACCGCGCCCTCGGCAGCGGCCGTCAGGTCTACCGCGCCCTCGGCAGCGTCCGTCAGGTCTACCACGCCCTCGGCCGAGGCCGTCAGGTCTACCGCGCCCTCGGCAGCGGCCGTCAGGTCTACCACTCCCTCGGCAGCGGCCGTCAGGTCTACCAGGCCCTCGGCAGAGGCCGTCAGGTCTACCACGCCCTCGGCAGCGGCCGTCAGGTCTACCAGGCTTTTGGCAGCAGACCTCAGGTCTACCAGGCCCTCGGCAGCGGCCGTCAGGTCTACCACGCCCTCGGCAGAGGCTGTCAGGTCTACCACGCCCTCGGCAGCGGCCGTCAGGTCTACCACGCCCTCGGCAGCGGCCGTCAGGTCTACCAGGCTTTTGGCAGCAGACCTCAGGTCTACCGCACTCTCGGCATCGGCCGTCAGGTCTACCACGCCCTCGGCAGCGGCCGTCAGGTCTACCAGGCCCTCGGCAGCGGCCGTCAGGTCTACCACGCCCTCGGCAGCGGCCGTCAGGTCTACCACGCCCTCAGCAGAGGCCGTCAGGTCTACCGCACTCTCGGCATCGGCCGTCAGGTCTACCACGCCCTCGGCAGATGCTGTCAGGTCTACCACGCCCTCGGCAGAGGCCGTCAGGTCTACCGCGCCCTCGGAAGCGGCCGTCAGGTCTACCACGCCCTCGGCAGAGGCCGTCAGGTCTACCGCGCCCTCGGCAGCGGCCGTCAGGTCTACCAGGACCTCGGCAGAGGCCGTCAGGTCTACCTCGCCCTCGGCAGCGGCCGTCAGGTCTACCACGCCCTCGGCAGCGGCCGTCAGGTCTACCACGCCCTCGGCAGAGGCCGTCAGGTGTACCACGCCCTCGGCAGCGGCCGTCAGGTCTACCACGCCCTCGGCAGCGGCCGTCAGGTCTACCAGGCCCTCGGCAGAGGCCGTCAGGTCTACCACGCCCTCGGCAGCGGCCGTCAGGTCTACCAGGCCCTCGGCAGCGGCCGTCAGGTCTACCACGCCCTCGGCAGCGGCCGTCAGGTCTACCAGGACCTCGGCAGCGGCCGTCAGGTCTACCACGGCCTCGGCAGCGGCCGTCAGGTCTACCAGGCCCTCGGCAGCGGCCGTAAGGGGTCGCTTATTTTCGTTACCTCCAGTTGCATCATGGTAAACCCGGGCGTTGACTGGCGCCCCTTGCCGTCGTTGAGATGGAAATCTCTTGGAGCTTTTCGGGGGAGGAGGCGTCTATCTCCGTATTATGGGTGCGAGCGGTGACTCGCCTCGAGGGCAAACACAGAGCAGCGACCGGCCACTACCCGCGCTAGTCTGCCGCAGACAGGGCGTCCTTCTCGGCGGGGTACCCACGGTGGTTCGGCACCGCTCCTGCTTGTCGGCACGGCGTCGCGCGCCCCCGGTTGGCTCATGCTGATCCGAGCCTCCGTGGGGCATCCCCGGTGAGTCGGGATTCGTAGGGAGCCGTGGCCGAGGGCAGAGTGCGGCAGCCGTTGCCTACCGGTGGGCTGTGAAAGCGTGTGCGGATGGGTAGTGGCGGGCGCAGGGCGAAGGCCGCGGTTGGCCGGCGGTGGGGAGGCCGTCACGAGAGAGCGCTGGAAGCCCGGGGGGTTGGCCGGAACACACGAAGGGAGCCTGCCGTGCCTTCACCCTCCGGCCGCGGAGAGCGCGGGGATCCGATCGGGCGAGGGTGGCCGCCGCGTCCCGAGGTCCCGGTGAAAAAAGTGGCTTTTCGTTTGGCTGGTTTTTTTCTTCCAAAATTTTTTTTTCCGTAAAAGTTTTTCCTCCAGTAAATTTTTTTTTCAGCAAAAGTTTTTTCCTCGGCAAAATTTTTCCTTCAGTAAAATTTTTTGTTCGTAAAGTTTTTTCTCCAGTAAAATTTTTCCTTCAGTAAAAATTTTTTCTTCATTTCCCGCCGGTCTTTGGCGTGCCGTCTCCGGCCTTAAACGGGACAGAGCGGTGTTTCTGGCAGCTTTTGAGAGCGAGACGGCTCTTGGGTCGCCTTTGCTCAGCGTCTGCCGGCTTTTTTTGTTCCTCGCGGGCTGTGAGGGGAGCGCGGATCGGTGGCCGGCGGCGGTCGCCGGCGCTCGACCGACGGCCTCGGGGACCGGGGGTGCCGTGCCGCCTGGCGCCTGCCGCGAGGCTTTTTTTCCGTGGTCCCGTGGATCTCCCGACGGGGGGGAGAGAGGTGGTCGGCAGCGGTTGGCTCGCGGCACCCGCCGCTTCCCCGCTCCGGCCGCTGCTTTTTTTTTTTCCCCGAGTTGGATCGATGCGGCGC
>NC_140118.1:784771-792271 GCF_964237585.1 Gallinula chloropus | reverse complement strand
ACCCCAAAAGTGCTCCGGAGCAGCTGGTGTGGATACCTGGGAGTGGGGGTCTTGTGTGGGGGGAGGGCCTGTGTGTGTGTGCCTGTTCGGCCTACAAACAGATTTCAGCCCCGGGAGTTTACTAGGAAGTTTCCATTTTTTTTTTTTTTTTCAGGACCTTTTAAACTGGGGCCTGGGAAAAGGCTTCTACTCAGTTAGGCCTCTGCTCAGCCAGCTCTGCTCCTGCAGCTGCAGAGGCCTCTGCACCCCAAAAGTGCAACACAGTAGCTCGTGGGGCAGCCTGGGAGTGGGGGGGTTGTGTTTGTGGAGAGGCTGTGTGTGCCTGTTCGGCCTACAAACAGATTTCAGCCCCGGGAGTTTACTTGGAAGTTTGTGGTTTTTTTTTCCTTTGTCATAAGACTTTTTAAACTGGGGCCCCTGAAAAGGCTTCTACTCAGTTAGGCCTCTGCTCAGCCAGCTCTGCTCCTGCAGCTGAAAAGGCCTCTGCACCCCAAAAGTGCAACACAGTAGCTAGTCGGGCAGCCTGGGAGTGGGGGGGTTGTGTTTGTGGGGGGGCTGTGTGTGCCTGTTCGGCCTACTGACCAGCTTTCAGCCCCAGGAGTTTACTTGGAAGTTTGTGGGGTTTTTTTTCCTTTGTCATAAGACTTTTTAAACTGGGGCCTGTGAAAAGGCTTCTACTCAGTTAGGCCTCTCCTGAGACTGCTCTGCTCCTGCAGCTGAAAATGCCTCTGCACCCCAAAAGTGCAACACAGTAGCTAGTCGGGCAGCCTGGGAGTGGGGGGGTTGTGTTTGTGGAGGGGCTGTGTGTGCCTGTTCGGCCTACAAACAGATTTCAGCCCCGGGAGGTTACTAGGAAGTTTCCATTTTTTTTTTTTTTTTCAGGACCTTTTAAACTGGGGCCTGGGAAAAGGCTTCTACTCAGTTAGGCCTCTGCTCAGCCAGCTCTGCTCCTGCAGCTGCAGAGGCCTCTGCATCCCAAAAGTGCACCACTGTAGCTCGTGCGGCAGCCTGGGAGTGGGTGGGTTGTGTTTGTGGGGGGGCTGTGTGTGCCTGTTCGGCCTACAAACAGATTTCAGCCCCGGGAGTTTACTAGGAAGTTTTGATTTTTTTTTTTTTTTTCTTCAGGACTTTTTAAACTGGGGCCTGGGAAAAGGCTTCTACTCAGTTAGGCCTCTGCTCAGCCAGCTCTGCTCCTGCAGCTGAAAAGGCCTCTGCACCCCAAAGGTGCAACACAGTAGCTCGTGGGGCAGCCTGGGAGTGGGGGGGTTGTGTTTGTGGGGGGGCTGTGTGTGCCTGTTCGGCCTACAAACAGATTTCAGCCCCGGGAGTTTACTAGGAAGTTTGTGGGTTTTTTTTCCTTTGTCATAAGACTTTTTAAACTGGGGCCTGGGAAAAGGCTTCTACTCAGTTAGGCCTCTGCTCAGGCTGCTCTGCTCCTGCAGCTGAAAAGGCCTCTGCACCCCAAAAGTGCTCCGGAGCAACTCATGTGGATACCTGGGAGTGGGGGTCTTGTGTGGGGGGAGGGCCTGTGTCTACGTGTGTTCGGCCTACCGACCAGCTTTCAGCAACAGGAGCTTACTAGGAAGTTTGCGGGGTTTTTTTCTCTGTCGAAAGACTTTTTAAACTGGGGCCTGGGAAAAGGCTTCTACTCAGTTAGGCCTCTGCTCAGCCAGCTCTGCTCCTGCAGCTGCAGAGGCCTCTGCACCCCAAAAGTGCAACACAGTAGCTAGTCGGGCAGCCTGGGAGTGGGGGGGTTGTGTTTGTGGGGGGGGCTGTGTGTGCCTGTTCGGCCTACAAACAGATTTCAGCCCCGGGAGTTTACTTGGAAGTTTGTGGGTTTTTTTTCCTTTGTCATAAGACTTTTTAAACTGGGGCCTGTGAAAAGGCTTCTACTCAGTTAGGCCTCTGCTCAGCCAGCTCTGCTCCTGCAGCTGCAGAGGCCTCTGCACCCCAAAAGTGCACCACAGTAGCTCGTGGGGCAGCCTGGGAGTGGGGGGGTTGTGTTTGTGGGGGGGGCTGTGTGTGCCTGTTCGGCCTAGAAACAGATTTCAGCCCCGGGAGTTTACTTGGAAGTTTGGGTTGTTTTTTTTTTTTTTTCTTCAGGACTTTTTAAACAGGGGCCTGGGAAAAGGCTTCTACTCAGTTAGGCCTCTGCTCAGCCAGCTCTGCTCCTGCAGCTGCAGAGGCTTCTGCACCCCAAAAGTGCAACACAGTAGCTCGTGCGGCTGCCTGGGAGTGGGGGGGTTGTGTTTGTGGGGGGGCTGTGTGTGCCTGTTCGGCCTACCGACCAGCTTTCAGCCCTGGGAGTTTACTAGGAAGTTTTGGGGTTTTTTTTTTTCCTTTGTCATAAGACTTTTTAAACTGGGGCCCAGGGAAGGCTCCTACTCCTTTATGCCTCTGCTCAGGCTGCTCTGCTCCTGCAGCTGAAAAGGCCTCTGCACCCCAAAAGTGCACCACAGTAGCTCGTGGGGCAGCCTGGGAGTGGGGGGGTTGTGTTTGTGGGGGGGCTGTGTGTGCCTGTTCGGCCTACAAACAGATTTCAGCCCCGGGAGTTTACTTGGAAGTTTGTGGGTTTTTTTTTCCTTTGTCATAAGACTTTTTCAACTGGGGCCTGTGAAAAGGCTTCTACTCAGTTAGGCCTCTGCTCAGGCTGCTCTGCTCCTGCAGCTGAAAAGGCCTCTGCACCCCAAAAGTGCAACACAGTAGCTCGTCGGGCAGCCTGGGAGTGGGGGGGTTGTGTTTGTGGGGGGGCTGTGTGTGCCTGTTCGGCCTACAAACAGATTTCAGCCCCGGGAGTTTACTTGGAAGTTTGTGGGGTTTTTTTCCTTTGTCATAAGACTTTTTAAACTGGGGCCCAGGGAAGGCTCCAACTCCTTTAGGCCTCTGCTCAGGCTGCTCTGCTCCTGCAGCTGAAAAGGCCTCTGCACCCGAAAAGTGCTCCGGAGCAGCTCGTGTGGATACCTGGGAGTGGTGGTCTTGTGTGGGGGGAGGGCCTGTGTGTGTGTGCCTGTTTGGCCTACAAACAGCCCCGGGAGTTTACTAGGAAGTTTGGGTTTTTTTTTTTTTTTCTTCAGGACTTTTGAACTGGGGCCTGGGAAAAGGCTTCTACTCAGTTAGGCCTCTGCTCAGGCTGCTCTGCTCCTGCAGCTGCAGAGGCCTCTGCACCCCAAAAGTGCACCACAGTAGCTCGTGGGGCAGCCTGGGAGTGGGGGGGTTGTGTTTGTGGGGGGGCTGTGTGTGCCTGTTCGGCCTACAAACAGATTTCAGCCCCGGGAGTTTACTTGGAAGTTTGTGGGTTTTTTTTTCCTTTGTCATAAGACTTTTTAAACTGGGGCCCAGGGAAGGCTCCTACTCCTTTATGCCTCTGCTCAGGCTGCTCTGCTCCTGCAGCTGAAAAGGCCTCTGCACCCCAAAAGTGCAACACAGTAGCTCGTCGGGCAGCCTGGGAGTGGGGGTGTTGTGTTTGTGGGGGGGGCTGTGTGTGCCTGTTCGGCCTACAAACAGATTTCAGCCCCAGGAGTTTACTTGGAAGTTTGTGGGTTTTTTTTTTCCTTTGTCATAAGACTTTTTAAACTGGGGCCTGTGAAAAGGCTTCTACTCAGTTAGGCCTCTGCTCAGCCAGCTCTGCTCCTGCAGCTGAAAAGGCCTCTGCACCCCAAAAGTGCACCACAGTAGCTAGTCGGGCAGCCTGGGAGTGGGGGGGTTGTGTTTGTGGGGGGGGCTGTGTGTGCCTGTTCGGCCTACAAACAGATTTCAGCCCCAGGAGTTTACTTGGAAGTTTGTGGGTTTTTTTTTTCCTTTGTCATAAGACTTTTTAAACTGGGGCCTGTGAAAAGGCTTCTACTCAGTTAGGCCTCTCCTGAGACTGCTGTGCTCCTGCTCTGAAAAGGCCTGTGCACCCCAAAAGTACTCCGGTGCAGCTCGTGTGGATACCTGGGAGTGGTGGTCTTGTGTGGGGGGAGGGCCTGTGTATGTGTGTTCGGCCTATCGAACAGCTGGACAGGGTGGACCTTGGACCAGATTTGCTCACGTTCAGGGAACGTGGTGGATGAAAACAACGGGGTGTTGGGGGAGAGAGTATCGCGGCCGGTCACCACGTCGTCCTGGCACCGCGCGGGGGGGGCCCGGCGCCTTACCCAGGTGCTCCGACACAGTCCGTCAGGTCTACCAGGCCCCCGGCAAGGGACCTCAGGTCTACCAGGCTTTTGGCAGCAGACCTCAGGTCTACCGCACTCTCGGCATCGGCCGTCAGGTCTACCACGCCCTCGGCAGAGGCTGTCAGGTCTTACACGCCCTCGGCAGCGGCCGTCAGGTCTACCACGCCCTCGGCAGCGGCCGTCAGGTCTACCACGCCCTCGGCAGAGGCCGTCAGGTCTACCGCGCCCTCGGCAGCGGCCGTCAGGTCTACCACGCCCTCGGCAGCGTCCGTCAGGTCTACCACGCCCTCGGCAGAGGCCGTCAGGTCTACCACGCCCTCGGCAGCGGCCGTCAGGTCTACCACGCCCTCGGCAGCGGCCGTCAGGTCTACCAGGCTTTTGGCAGCAGACCTCAGGTCTACCACGGCCTCGGCAGCGGCCGTCAGGTCTACCACGCCCTCGGCAGAGGCTGTCAGGTCTACCACGCCCTCGGCAGCGGCCGTCAGGTCTACCACGCCCTCGGCAGCGGCCGTCAGGTCTACCAGGCTTTTGGCAGCAGACCTCAGGTCTACCGCACTCTCGGCATCGGCCGTCAGGTCTACCACGCCCTCGGCAGCGGCCGTCAGGTCTACCAGGCCCTCGGCAGCGGCCGTCAGGTCTACCACGCCCTCGGCAGCGGCCGTCAGGTCTACCTCGCCCTCGGCAGCGGCCGTCAGGTCTACCGCGCCCTCGGCAGCGTCCGTCAGGTCTACCACGCCCTCGGCAGAGGCCGTCAGGTCTACCGCGCCCTCGGCAGCGGCCGTCAGGTCTACCACGCCCTCGGCAGCGGCCGTCAGGTCTACCAGGACCTCGGCAGCGGCCGTCACGTCTACCACGGCCTCGGCAGCGGCCGTCAGGTCTACCACGCCCTCGGCAGCGGCCGTCAGGTCTACCACGCCCTCGGCAGCGGCCGTAAGGGGTCGCTTATTTTCGTTACCTCCAGTTGCATCATGGTAAACCCGGGCGTTGACTGGCGCCCCTTGCCGTCGTTGAGATGGAAATCTCTTGGAGCTTTTCGGGGGAGGAGGCGTCTATCTCCGTATTATGGGTGCGAGCGGTGACTCGCCTCGAGGGCAAACACAGAGCAGCGACCGGCCACTACCCGCGCTAGTCTGCCGCAGACAGGGCGTCCTTCTCGGCGGGGTACCCACGGTGGTTCGGCACCGCTCCTGCTTGTCGGCACGGCGTCGCGCGCCCCCGGTTGGCTCATGCTGATCCGAGCCTCCGTGGGGCATCCCCGGTGAGTCGGGATTCGTAGGGAGCCGTGGCCGAGGGCAGAGTGCGGCAGCCGTTGCCTACCGGTGGGCTGTGAAAGCGTGTGCGGATGGGTAGTGGCGGGCGCAGGGCGAAGGCCGCGGTTGGCCGGCGGTGGGGAGGCCGTCACGAGAGAGCGCTGGAAGCCCGGGGGGTTGGCCGGAACACACGAAGGGAGCCTGCCGTGCCTTCACCCTCCGGCCGCGGAGAGCGCGGGGATCCGATCGGGCGAGGGTGGCCGCCGCGTCCCGAGGTCCCGGTGAAAAAAGTGGCTTTTCGTTTGGCTGGTTTTTTTCTTCCAAAATTTTTTTTTCCGTAAAAGTTTTTCCTCCAGTAAATTTTTTTTTCAGCAAAAGTTTTTTCCTCGGCAAAATTTTTCCTTCAGTAAAATTTTTTGTTCGTGAAGTTTTTTCTCCAGTAAAATTTTTCCTTCAGTAAAAATTTTTTCTTCATTTCCCGCCGGTCATTGGCGTGCCGTCTCCGGCCTTAAACGGGACAGAGCGGTGTTTCTGGCAGCTTTTGAGAGCGAGACGGCTCTTGGGTCGCCTTTGCTCAGCGTCTGCCGGCTTTTTTTGTTCCTCGCGGGCTGTGAGGGGAGCGCGGATCGGTGGCCGGCGGCGGTCGCCGGCGCTCGACCGACGGCCTCGGGGACCGGGGGTGCCGTGCCGCCTGGCGCCTGCCGCGAGGCTTTTTTTCCGTGGTCCCGTGGATCTCCCGACGGGGGGGAGAGAGGTGGTCGGCAGCGGTTGGCTCGCGGCACCCGCCGCTTCCCCGCTCCGGCCGCTGCTTTTTTTTTTTTCCCCGAGTTGGATCGATGCGGCGCCGAGGGCGCGTCGGTGAGGGAGGCTTCCCAGCGTGTGCCGGCTCTGCCGCTGCCGAGGCTGGCGTTGCCGTTTCCCTGCCGATGCGGCCGCTCGCGCGCAGAGCCCCGTGTCACCGCTGTCCGCCCCTGTCTCCCGGGAAGGGCGCGGCGCGTAGAGCACGCGTGGCAGTTGCTGTCCCAGGACCGTGGCCGCGGGGCCCCCCGCTACCTTCCGTAGCTTGTCTTGTCTGCTGATCGATGAGGCCTTTCGGGTCGCGTCGGAGAGGGCCCTCGGCGGGCCGGCTCTGCCCGTGTTCTCCCCGTAACGGGGGAGGCGCGTGGGTGGTTGTCCGGTGCTCGGGCCGGGTAGGTCTCCTTTCCGCTTCGCTTCCCGTCGTTGCGAGGTGTTGCCTGTGTCTCCCGCGAGGCCGGAGAGGGTTGGGGGGCCGTGTCTCGGCGGCGGTGGGGCGCGTGCCCCTCCGGGTGGCCGCGTTTCCTCCCCCTGCTGCCCTCCGTCCGTGGGGTTTCCCGGGCTTCTTTACCGGAACCGGGCTGTGTGACGGCCGCGCGGCCCCGCGAGCCCTCAGGTGTCCCAAAAGACGCGAGGTGCCGGTGCCGGCCTCGGGCCGGGTTGCCCGCGGGTGCAAGCCGCGAGCAGCGCTCGGGCGGTGGTGAGGCCGAGCCGTGATCAAAACGGGGCTGGGAAAAGCTGTGGCGAGGTCCGTCCGCTGCTGCCGCCGTTGTCTTCCCGTTGGCTTGTCGTGCCCTACCGCCGCCCGCTGCGGAGCGAGCTGCCCCGACACGAGGGCTTTTCGGTCTCGAGGTCGCGCCTGCCTCGACGGGTCGCCGTCTCCTCTAGCACGTCCGGTGCTGCCGTGGCTGCGGGAGGCTCTGGGGGTGGTGAAGAGAGAGGGCGCGAGTCCCGCTTCTCCCCCCGCCTCGCAGCCGGGCCGGCTTCGGGGGCGGCTCAGCCCCGGCCGGCCGGCCGACGCCGCGCGCGGAGCGTGCGCGCGTCTGCGGGGGCTTTGCGCGGGTGTCTCCGTCTCTTTGCGGGAGACGGAGAGGCGAGGGCGCGCAAAGCCCGCGAGCCGAACTCTGTCCGAGCTGCGTAGCGGTCCCGGCTCCTTGCCCGCGGCGGCGCGGGAAGGGCCGGCCGCCGGGGTCGGCGGTGCGCGCCCTCCTTCCCTGCGGGAGGAGGCGCGCGGCCGACCCCTGCCCCAGGCGCCGGCCGCGTTCGCGGACGCCGCCGCCGGGGCCCGTTCGTCGCCG
>NC_140118.1:764771-772271 GCF_964237585.1 Gallinula chloropus | reverse complement strand
TTTTTCCTTTGTCATAAGACTTTTTAAACTGGGGCCTGTGAAAAGGCTTCTACTCAGTTAGGCCTCTGCTCAGGCTGCTCTGCTCCTGCAGCTGAAAAGGCCTCTGCACCCCAAAAGTGCAACACAGTAGCTAGTCGGGCAGCCTGGGAGTGGGGGGGTTGTGTTTGTGGAGGGGCTGTGTGTGCCTGTTCGGCCTACAAACAGATTTCAGCCCCGGGAGGTTACTAGGAAGTTTCCATTTTTTTTTTTTTTCAGGACCTTTTAAACTGGGGCCTGGGAAAAGGCTTCTACTCAGTTAGGCCTCTGCTCAGCCAGCTCTGCTCCTGCAGCTGAAAAGGCCTCTGCACCCCAAAAGTGCACCACAGTAGCTCGTCGGGCAGCCTGGGAGTGGGGGGGTTGTGTTTGTGGGGGGGGGCTGTGTGTGCCTGTTCGGCCTACAAACAGATTTCAGCCCCGGGAGTTTACTAGGAAGTTTGTGGGTTTTTTTTCCTTTGTCATAAGACTTTTTAAACTGGGGCCTGTGAAAAGGCTTCTACTCAGTTAGGCCTCTGCTCAGGCTGCTCTGCTCCTGCAGCTGAAAAGGCCTCTGCACCCCAAAAGCGCAACACAGTAGCTAGTCGGGCAGCCTGGGAGTGGGGGGGTTGTGTTTGTGGGGGGGCTGTGTGTGCCTGTTCGGCCTACAAACAGATTTCCGCCCCGGGAGTTTACTAGGAAGTTTGGGGTTTTTTTTTTTTCTTCAGGACTTTTAAACTGGGGCCTGGGAAAAGGCTTCTACTCAGTTAGGCCTCTGCTCAGCCAGCTCTGCTCCTGCAGCTGCAGAGGCCTCTGCACCCCAAAAGTGCAACACAGTAGCTAGTCGGGCAGCCTGGGAGTGGGTGGGTTGTGTTTGTGGGGGGGCTGTGTGTGCCTGTTCGGCCTACCGACCAGCTTTCAGCCCCGGGAGTTTACTTGGAAGTTTGTGGTTTTTTTTTTTCCTTTGTCATAAGACTTTTTAAACTGGGGCCTGTGAAAAGGCTTCTACTCAGTTAGGCCTCTGCTCAGCCAGCTCTGCTCCTGCAGCTGCAGAGGCCTCTGCACCCCAAAAGTGCAACACAGTAGCTCGTGTTGCAGCCTGGGAGTGGGGGGGTTGTGTTTGTGGAGGGGCTGTGTGTGCCTGTTCGGCCTACAAACAGATTTCAGCCCCGGGAGTTTACTTGGAAGTTTGTGGGTTTTTTTTTCCTTTGTCATAAGACTTTTTAAACTGGGGCCTGGGAAAAGGCTTCTACTCAGTTAGGCCTCTGCTCAGGCTGCTCTGCTCCTGCAGCTGAAAAGGCCTCTGCACCCCAAAAGTGCACCACAGTAGCTCGTGGGGCAGCCTGGGTGTGGGGGGGTTGTGTTTGTGGAGGGGCTGTGTGTGCCTGTTCGGCCTACAAACAGATTTCAGCCCCGGGAGGTTACTAGGAAGTTTCCATTTTTTTTTTTTTTTTCAGGACCTTTTAAACTGGGGCCTGGGAAAAGGCTTCTACTCAGTTAGGCCTCTGCTCAGCCAGCTCTGCTCCTGCAGCTGCAGAGGCCTCTGCATCCCAAAAGTGCACCACTGTAGCTCGTGCGGCAGCCTGGGAGTGGGTGGGTTGTGTTTGTGGGGGGGCTGTGTGTGCCTGTTCGGCCTACCGACCAGCTTTCAGCCCCGGGAGTTTACTAGGAAGTTTTGATTTTTTTTTTTTTTCTTCAGGACTTTTTAAACTGGGGCCTGGGAAAAGGCTTCTACTCAGTTAGGCCTCTGCTCAGACAGCTCTGCTCCTGCAGCTGAAAAGGCCTCTGCACCCCAAAAGTGCAACACAGTAGCTCGTGGGGCAGCCTGGGTGTGGGGGGGTTGTGTTTGTGGAGGGGCTGTGTGTGCCTGTTCGGCCTACAAACAGATTTCAGCCCCGGGAGGTTACTAGGAAGTTTCCATTTTTTTTTTTTTTTTTCAGGACCTTTTAAACTGGGGCCTGGGAAAAGGCTTCTACTCAGTTAGGCCTCTGCTCAGCCAGCTCTGCTCCTGCAGCTGAAAAGGCCTCTGCACCCCAAAAGTGCTCCGGAGCAACTCGTGTGGATACCTGGGAGTGGGGGTCTTGTGTGGGGGGAGGGCCTGTGTCTACGTGTGTTCGGCCTACCGACCAGCTTTCAGCAACAGGAGCTTACTAGGAAGTTTGCTTTTTTTTTTTCTCTGTCGAAAGACTTTTTAAACTGGGGCCTGGGAAAAGGCTTCTACTCAGTTAGGCCTCTGCTCAGCCAGCTCTGCTCCTGCAGCTGCAGAGGCCTCTGCACCCCAAAAGTGCAACACAGTAGCTAGTCGGGCAGCCTGGGAGTGGGGGGGTTGTGTTTGTGGGGGGGGCTGTGTGTGCCTGTTCGGCCTACAAACAGATTTCAGCCCCGGGAGTTTACTTGGAAGTTTGTGGGTTTTTTTTCCTTTGTCATAAGACTTTTTAAACTGGGGCCTGTGAAAAGGCTTCTACTCAGTTAGGCCTCTGCTCAGCCAGCTCTGCTCCTGCAGCTGAAAAGGCCTCTGCACCCCAAAAGTGCAACACAGTAGCTAGTCGGGCAGCCTGGGAGTGGGGGTGGTGTGTTTGTGGGGGGGCTGTGTGTGCCTGTTCGGCCTACAAACAGATTTCCGCCCCGGGAGGTTACTAGGAAGTTTTGATTTTTTTTTTTTTTCTTCAGGAATTTTTAAACTGGGGCCTGGGAAAAGGCTTCTACTCAGTTAGGCCTCTGCTCAGCCAGCTCTGCTCCTGCAGCTGCAGAGGCCTCTGCACCCCAAAAGTGCAACACAGTAGCTCGTGTTGCAGCCTGGGAGTGGGGGGGTTGTGTTTGTGGGGGGGCTGTGTGTGCCTGTTCGGCCTACAAACAGATTTCAGCCCCGGGAGTTTACTAGGAAGTTTGTGGGGTTTTTTTTCCTTTGTCATAAGACTTTTTAAACTGGGGCCCAGGGAAGGCTCCTACTCCTTTATGCCTCTGCTCAGGCTGCTCTGCTCCTGCAGCTGAAAAGGCCTCTGCACCCCAAAAGTGCACCACAGTAGCTCGTCGGGCAGCCTGGGAGTGGGGGGGTTGTGTTTGTGGGGGGGGGCTGTGTGTGCCTGTTCGGCCTACAAACAGATTTCAGCCCCGGGAGGTTACTAGGAAGTTTGTGGGTTTTTTTTCCTTTGTCATAAGACTTTTTAAACTGGGGCCTGTGAAAAGGCTTCTACTCAGTTAGGCCTCTGCTCAGGCTGCTCTGCTCCTGCAGCTGAAAAGGCCTCTGCACCCCAAAAGCGCAACACAGTAGCTAGTCAGGCAGCCTGGGAGTGGGGGGGTTGTGTTTGTGGAGGGGCTGTGTGTGCCTGTTCGGCCTACAAACAGATTTCAGCCCCAGGAGTTTACTTGGAAGTTTGTGGGTTTTTTTTTCCTTTGTCATAAGACTTTTTCAACTGGGGCCTGTGAAAAGGTTTCTACTCAGTTAGGCCTCTGCTCAGGCTGCTCTGCTCCTGCAGCTGAAAAGGCCTCTGCACCCCAAAAGTGCAACACAGTACCTAGTCGGGCAGCCTGGGAGTGGGGGGGTTGTGTTTGTGGAGGGGCTGTGTGTGCCTGTTCGGCCTACAAACAGATTTCAGCCCCGGGAGGTTACTAGGAAGTTTCCATTTTTTTTTTTTTCAGGACCTTTTAAACTGGGGCCTGGGAAAAGGCTTCTACTCAGTTAGGCCTCTGCTCAGCCAGCTCTGCTCCTGCAGCTGCAGAGGCCTCTGCACCCCAAAAGTGCAACACAGTAGCTCGTGGGGCAGCCTGGGAGTGGGGGGGTTGTGTTTGTGGGGGGGCTGTGTGTGCCTGTTCGGCCTACAAACAGATTTCAGCCCCGGGAGTTTACTTGGAAGTTTGTGGGTTTTTTTTTCCTTTGTCATAAGACTTTTTAAACTGGGGCCTGGGAAAAGGCTTCTACTCAGTTAGGCCTCTGCTCAGGCTGCTCTGCTCCTGCAGCTGAAAAGGCCTCTGCACCCCAAAAGTGCAACACAGTAGCTAGTCGGGCAGCCTGGGAGTGGGGGGGTTGTGTTTGTGGAGGGGCTGTGTGTGCCTGTTCGGCCTACAAACAGATTTCAGCCCCGGGAGGTTACTAGGAAGTTTCCATTTTTTTTTTTTTTCAGGACCTTTTAAACTGGGGCCTGTGAAAAGGCTTCTACTCAGTTAGGCCTCTGCTCAGCCAGCTCTGCTCCTGCAGCTGAAAAGGCCTCTGCACCCCAAAAGTGCAACACAGTAGCTAGTCGGGCAGCCTGGGAGTGGGGGGGTTGTGTTTGTGGGGGGGGCCTGTGTGTGCCTGTTCGGCCTACAAACAGATTTCAGCCCCGGGAGTTTACTTGGAAGTTTGTGGGTTTTTTTTTCCTTTGTCATAAGACTTTTTAAACTGGGGCCTGGGAAAAGGCTTCTACTCAGTTAGGCCTCTGCTCAGGCTGCTCTGCTCCTGCAGCTGAAAAGGCCTCTGCACCCCAAAAGTGCAACACAGTAGCTCGTCGGGCAGCCTGGGAGTGGGGGGGTTGTGTTTGTGGGGGGGCTGTGTGTGCCTGTTCGGCCTACAAACAGATTTCAGCCCCGGGAGTTTACTTGGAAGTTTGTGGGTTTTTTTTTCCTTTGTCATAAGACTTTTTAAACTGGGGCCCAGGGAAGGCTCCTACTCCTTTATGCCTCTGCTCAGGCTGCTCTGCTCCTGCAGCTGCAGAGGCCTCTGCACCCCAAAAGTGCAACACAGTAGCTAGTCGGGCAGCCTGGGAGTGGGGGGGTTGTGTTTGTGGGGGGGCTGTGTGTGCCTGTTCGGCCTACAAACAGATTTCAGCCCCGGGAGTTTACTTGGAAGTTTGTGGGTTTTTTTTTCCTTTGTCATAAGACTTTTTCAACTGGGGCCTGTGAAAAGGCTTCTACTCAGTTAGGCCTCTGCTCAGGCTGCTCTGCTCCTGCAGCTGAAAAGGCCTCTGCACCCCAAAAGTGCAACACAGTAGCTCGTCGGGCAGCCTGGGAGTGGGGGGGTTGTGTTTGTGGGGGGGCTGTGTGTGCCTGTTCGGCCTACAAACAGATTTCAGCCCCGGGAGTTTACTTGGAAGTTTGTGGGTTTTTTTTTCCTTTGTCATAAGACTTTTTAAACTGGGGCCTGGGAAAAGGCTTCTACTCAGTTAGGCCTCTGCTCAGCCAGCTCTGCTCCTGCAGCTGAAAAGGCCTCTGCACCCCAAAAGTGCACCACAGTAGCTAGTCGGGCAGCCTGGGAGTGGGGGGGTTGTGTTTGTGGGGGGGGGCTGTGTGTGCCTGTTCGGCCTACAAACAGATTTCAGCCCCAGGAGTTTACTTGGAAGTTTGTGGGGTTTTTTTTCCTTTGTCATAAGACTTTTTAAACTGGGGCCTGGGAAAAGGCTTCTACTCAGTTAGGCCTCTCCTGAGACTGCTGTGCTCCTGCTCTGAAAAGGCCTGTGCACCCCAAAAGTACTCCGGTGCAGCTCGTGTGGATACCTGGGAGTGGTGGTCTTGTGTGGGGGGAGGGCCTGTGTATGTGTGTTCGGCCTATCGAACAGCTGGACAGGGTGAACCTTGGACCAGATTTGCTCACGTTCAGGGAACGTGGTGGATGAAAACAACGGGGTGTTGGGGGAGAGAGTATCGCATGTGAAGGTCCGCGGCCGGTCACCACGTCGTCCTGGCACCGCGCGGGGGGGGCCCGGCGCCTTACCCAGGTGCTCCGACACAGTCCGTCAGGTCTACCAGGCCCCCGGCAATGGACCTCAGGTCTACCAGGCTTTTGGCAGCAGACCTCAGGTCTACCGCACTCTCGGCATCGGCCGTCAGGTCTACCACGCCCTCGGCAGAGGCTGTCAGGTCTACCACGCCCTCGGCAGCGGCCGTCAGGTCTACCGCGCCCTCGGCAGCGGCCGTCAGGTCTACCACGCCCTCGGCAGAGGCCGTCAGGTCTACCGCGCCCTCGGCAGCGGCCGTCAGGTCTACCGCGCCCTCGGCAGCGTCCGTCAGGTCTACCACGCCCTCGGCCGAGGCCGTCAGGTCTACCGCGCCCTCGGCAGCGGCCGTCAGGTCTACCACTCCCTCGGCAGCGGCCGTCAGGTCTACCAGGCCCTCGGCAGAGGCCGTCAGGTCTACCACGCCCTCGGCAGCGGCCGTCAGGTCTACCAGGCTTTTGGCAGCAGACCTCAGGTCTACCACGCCCTCGGCAGCGGCCGTCAGGTCTACCACGCCCTCGGCAGAGGCTGTCAGGTCTACCACGCCCTCGGCAGCGGCCGTCAGGTCTACCACGCCCTCGGCAGCGGCCGTCAGGTCTACCAGGCTTTTGGCAGCAGACCTCAGGTCTACCGCACTCTCGGCATCGGCCGTCAGGTCTACCACGCCCTCGGCAGCGGCCGTCAGGTCTACCAGGCCCTCGGCAGCGGCCGTCAGGTCTACCACGCCCTCGGCAGCGGCCGTCAGGTCTACCACGCCCTCAGCAGAGGCCGTCAGGTCTACCGCACTCTCGGCATCGGCCGTCAGGTCTACCACGCCCTCGGCAGATGCTGTCAGGTCTACCACGCCCTCGGCAGAGGCCGTCAGGTCTACCGCTCCCTCGGAAGCGGCCGTCAGGTCTACCACGCCCTCGGCAGAGGCCGTCAGGTCTACCGCGCCCTCGGCAGCGGCCGTCAGGTCTACCAGGACCTCGGCAGAGGCCGTCAGGTCTACCTCGCCCTCGGCAGCGGCCGTCAGGTCTACCACGCCCTCGGCAGCGGCCGTCAGGTCTACCACGCCCTCGGCAGAGGCCGTCAGGTGTACCACGCCCTCGGCAGCGGCCGTCAGGTCTACCACGCCCTCGGCAGCGGCCGTCAGGTCTACCAGGCCCTCGGCAGAGGCCGTCAGGTCTACCACGCCCTCGGCAGCGGCCGTCAGGTCTACCAGGCCCTCGGCAGCGGCCGTCAGGTCTACCACGCCCTCGGCAGCGGCCGTCAGGTCTACCAGGACCTCGGCAGCGGCCGTCAGGTCTACCACGGCCTCGGCAGCGGCCGTCAGGTCTACCAGGCCCTCGGCAGCGGCCGTAAGGGGTCGCTTATTTTCGTTACCTCCAGTTGCATCATGGTAAACCCGGGCGTTGACTGGCGCCCCTTGCCGTCGTTGAGATGGAAATCTCTTGGAGCTTTTCGGGGGAGGAGGCGTCTATCTCCGTATTATGGGTGCGAGCGGTGACTCGCCTCGAGGGCAAACACAGAGCAGCGACCGGCCACTACCCGCGCTAGTCTGCCGCAGACAGGGCGTCCTTCTCGGCGGGGTACCCACGGTGGTTCGGCACCGCTCCTGCTTGTCGGCACGGCGTCGCGCGCCCCCGGTTGGCTCATGCTGATCCGAGCCTCCGTGGGGCATCCCCGGTGAGTCGGGATTCGTAGGGAGCCGTGGCCGAGGGCAGAGTGCGGCAGCCGTTGCCTACCGGTGGGCTGTGAAAGCGTGTGCGGATGGGTAGTGGCGGGCGCAGGGCGAAGGCCGCGGTTGGCCGGCGGTGGG
>NC_140118.1:757271-759771 GCF_964237585.1 Gallinula chloropus | reverse complement strand
TGCTCGGGCGCGGGAGGAGGCGGAAAAAAGAGGAGACAGCGGTGAGCTTGCGAGCGCCGCCGCCGCCGGAGCGCGCCCCGGTCGGCAGGGTCGAGCGGCGAGAGAGCAAAGCCGGGTGCGAGAGTGCCTTTCCGGGGTGGTGGCGGGGCGGCGGGGGGTGTGTGCCTAAGCCCGGGCGTCTTCCCCCCCTCCCCTCCCGGCCGCGCGGAGGCGGCGCGCGCGGGCCCTCTGGCCGTTCCGGGCCGGCGCTCGTAGCGAGGTTCTCCCCCTCCCCGAACCCCGCCGGGTCTCGTCCCGCGCGAGCGGGGCGGCCCGAGCCCCGTCGGTCCTCCCGGGCGCAGCGCCGGGCTATTGAGGGAGACCTCGGTCCCCGGGAAGGAAGACGGAGGCGGTGGCGGCGGGTGTCGGGCGCGCCCCCGCGGGCGGACGCTGCCCCGAGGGTGGCAGCGGGGCAGGCACCCCCGCGGGGCCTTGCGGGTCGTTTCCCTCAAGCTCAGGGCCAGGTACCTAGCGCCCGCGCCTCCGCGGCCCTCCCTCGGCGAGCTCCGGGGGTCGAAGGCCGCGGAGCCGGGCGGAGGTTTAAAGACTCGGGCGGCTCGACGCGACCCGACGGGGGCGGCCGGGCGGCGGCGGCGCGTGCCTCGACGCGCGCGGCGGGGGGGTGTGGGGCGCCCACGGGAGCTTCTCTCGGAAGGCGCCCTCCACCGCGCCGCGGGCCGGCAAGGCGGCCGCCGCCGCTCCGCGCTCGTTCCCCGAGGGCGTCCGTGCCGCGCCGGGGAGGGGCGTGACCGCTGCCCCCCCCTCTCCGCGGTCCGGCTTTTTTTCCGTCGGCGAGACCGCGGTGTGCCGGCCGGCCGCGGCCGGCCGCCTGCTCGTCCTCTCGAAGGGGCGACCCTTCGCTCCCTGCCCCGGCGAGCGCGCGCTGGCTCTCGCTCGGTGGTCTCCGGTCGCCGCCCCCCCGCCGCTGGCGGCGCCCCGGCCGAGCGGCGGCGGCACCGCTCTCATCTTTGGTCGGTCGGCCGGAGGGCGCGCGCCGCTGTCGGGCGGCCGCCCGTCCGCGGGCCCCGCCCGCCCCCTTTTCTCCGCCGCCCTTTCCCCCCCCGCCCGCGCCGCGGGCGGGTGGCCGCGCGCGGCCGGGGTCGTCCCTCCTCCGTTCTCCGCGCGGAAGCGGGGAGAGCGGGAGCCGTCCCCGAGCTTAGCGCCGTCCGCCTTTTTGCCCCGGTCGCGTGGCTGGAAAAAAGGGGGAGGGGGGGAGGGGTCGAGCGAGAAGCGGGCGGCGGCGGTCCGAGGCGGGCGCGCCGTCCGCCCAGGCTTTTTTTGCTGCTGGGGCGGCGCGTGCCATCCGGCGTCAGGCCGCGGGCGGTTGGTCGCCGCGAGCTTCGGGCTTCCGCGGGTGGTTGGCCGCCTGCCTCCGCGGGGGGGTTAGGCGGCCGGAGGGCCGCCGAGGGTTGCCGGCGTCGCTGCGAGCCGGAGGAAGGGGCGAAGCCGGCCGCCGTGAAAAAAAGGGAGGCGAGAAAAGCGGGCAAGGCCGGTGCCGCGGCCGGGCGCGCGCCCCGCGTCCTCCGCGCGGAGGGCCGGGCCGAGCCCGAGCGCCTGGGCCGCCTCCGAAGCGAGCGACGGGCGTCTTTCCCCGCGCAGGTCGGTGGGTTTTCGGGAGCGCGTGCTCCGCGCCGTCGCTCGCCGTTGGGAATCCTTTGATTTTTTCCCGGTCCTGTCCCTTGTTTTGGGCGTTGCTCGTCCGGTCGTCCGAGGCGCGAGGCCCGTCCGTCGCGCCGCTTTCGCCGCTCCTGGCGTGCGTTGGTGGGGGCGGCGGGCGGGCCGTCGCTCGGCAAAGAAGGGGGCTCCGCTGCGGAGCGGTGCCGGCCACGACCGCCCCGCGTTGCGGGGGCGGTTCTGAAATGCCAGACAACTCTTGGCGGTGGATCACTCGGCTCGTGCGTCGATGAAGAACGCAGCTAGCTGCGAGAATTAATGTGAATTGCAGGACACATTGATCATCGACACTTCGAACGCACTTGCGGCCCCGGGTTCCTCCCGGGGCTACGCCTGTCTGAGCGTCGCTTTGCGATCAATCGCCTCCCGGGCCGCCGGCTTCTTTCCCTCGCTCGCCGGCGAGGGGTGCCGGCGGGCCGGGGCGGCGCGGCTGGGGCGCCTCGCAGGCCCGCCCGCCGTTTCGGCGCGCGGCCTTCGTCCCCCTAAACGGAGACTCGGGGAGCGCTCCGAAGCTCCCCGCTCCCGGAGCCGCCCGCTGGGCCGGAGCTCGTCTCGCCGGGGGAGCGCGGCGAGAAGGCGACGCGGAAAGAGAAAAAAGGGGGTGTCGCGGTGGGTGCGAGGCGCGGGCCTCGCTCCTCCCGCCGGCCTCTCGCGCGGGCGGCTGTCTGCGGGTTGGGGGTACCGGCGGCGGTACCGCGCCGTGCTGCCGCGCGCGCGCGTGTGCCCGGCGGGGAGAGGGACGACGGGCGCGGACGGGCGGCGGCGGGCGGTCTTCCTCCGGCCGCTC
>NC_140118.1:744771-749771 GCF_964237585.1 Gallinula chloropus | reverse complement strand
ATAAGACTTTTTAAACTGGGGCCTGTGAAAAGGCTTCTACTCAGTTAGGCCTCTGCTCAGCCAGCTCTGCTCCTGCAGCTGCAGAGGCCTCTGCACCCCAAAAGTGCACCACAGTAGCTCGTGGGGCAGCCTGGGAGTGGGGGGGTTGTGTTTGTGGAGGGGCTGTGTGTGCCTGTTCGGCCTACCGACCAGCTTTCAGCCCTGGGAGTTTACTAGGAAGTTTTGGGGTTTTTTTTTTTCCTTTGTCATAAGACTTTTTAAACTGGGGCCCAGGGAAGGCTCCTACTCCTTTATGCCTCTGCTCAGGCTGCTCTGCTCCTGCAGCTGAAAAGGCCTCTGCACCCCAAAAGTGCACCACAGTAGCTCGTGGGGCAGCCTGGGAGTGGGGGGGTAGTGTTTGTGGGGGGGGCTGTGTGTGCCTGTTCGGCCTACAAACAGATTTCAGCCCCGGGAGTTTACTTGGAAGTTTGTGGTTTTTTTTTTCCTTTGTCATAAGACTTTTTAAACTGGGGCCTGTGAAAAGGCTTCTACTCAGTTAGGCCTCTGCTCAGGCTGCTCTGCTCCTGCAGCTGAAAAGGCCTCTGCACCCCAAAAGTGCAACACAGTAGCTAGTCGGGCAGCCTGGGAGTGGGGGGGTTGTGTTTGTGGGGGGGCTGTGTGTGCCTGTTCGGCCTACCGACCAGCTTTCAGCCCCGGGAGTTTACTAGGAAGTTTGGATTATTTTTTTTTTTCTTCAGGACTTTTTAAACTGGGGCCTGGGAAAAGGCTTCTACTCAGTTAGGCCTCTGCTCAGCCAGCTCTGCTCCTGCAGCTGAAAAGGCCTCTGCACCCCAAAAGTGCACCACAGTAGCTAGTCGGGCAGCCTGGGAGTGGGGGGTGGGTTGTGTTTGGTGGGGGGGGGGGGGGCGGGCTGTGTGTGCCTGTTTGGCGTACCGACAAGCTTTCAGCCGCGGGAGTTTACTAGGAAGTTTGGGGTTATTTTTCCTTTGTCATAAGACTTTTTAAACTGGGGCCTGGGAAAAGGCTTCTACTCAGTTAGGCCTCTGCTCAGCCAGCTCTGCTCCTGCAGCTGCAGAGGCCTCTGCATCCCAAAAGTGCACCACAGAGGCTCGTGGGGCAGCCTGGGAGTGGGTGGGTTGTGTTTGTGGGGGGGCTGTGTGTGCCTGTTCGGCCTACAAACAGATTTCAGCCCCGGGAGTTTACTTGGAAGTTTGTGGGGTTTTTTTCCTTTGTCATAAGACTTTTTAAACTGGGGCCCAGGGAAGGCTCCAACTCCTTTAGGCCTCTGCTCAGGCTGCTCTGCTCCTGCAGCTGAAAAGGCCTCTGCACCCGAAAAGTGCTCCGGAGCAGCTCGTGTGGATACCTGGGAGTGGTGGTCTTGTGTGGGGGGAGGGCCTGTGTGTGTGTGCCTGTTTGGCCTACAAACAGCCCCGGGAGTTTACTAGGAAGTTTGGGTTTTTTTTTTTTTTTCTTCAGGACTTTTGAACTGGGGCCTGGGAAAAGGCTTCTACTCAGTTAGGCCTCTGCTCAGGCTGCTCTGCTCCTGCAGCTGCAGAGGCCTCTGCACCCCAAAAGTGCAACACAGTAGCTCGTGGGGCAGCCTGGGAGTGGGGGGGTTGTGTTTGTGGGGGGGCTGTGTGTGCCTGTTCGGCCTACAAACAGATTTCAGCCCCGGGAGTTTACTTGGAAGTTTGTGGGTTTTTTTTTCCTTTGTCATAAGACTTTTTAAACTGGGGCCCAGGGAAGGCTCCTACTCCTTTATGCCTCTGCTCAGGCTGCTCTGCTCCTGCAGCTGAAAAGGCCTCTGCACCCCAAAAGTGCAACACAGTAGCTCGTCGGGCAGCCTGGGAGTGGGGGTGTTGTGTTTGTGGGGGGGGCTGTGTGTGCCTGTTCGGCCTACAAACAGATTTCAGCCCCAGGAGTTTACTTGGAAGTTTGTGGGTTTTTTTTTTCCTTTGTCATAAGACTTTTTAAACTGGGGCCTGTGAAAAGGCTTCTACTCAGTTAGGCCTCTGCTCAGCCAGCTCTGCTCCTGCAGCTGAAAAGGCCTCTGCACCCCAAAAGTGCACCACAGTAGCTAGTCGGGCAGCCTGGGAGTGGGGGGGTTGTGTTTGGGGGGGGGGCTGTGTGTGCCTGTTCGGCCTACAAACAGATTTCAGCCCCAGGAGTTTACTTGGAAGTTTGTGGTTTTTTTTTTCCTTTGTCATAAGACTTTTTAAACTGGGGCCTGGGAAAAGGCTTCTACTCAGTTAGGCCTCTCCTGAGACTGCTGTGCTCCTGCTCTGAAAAGGCCTGTGCACCCCAAAAGTACTCCGGTGCAGCTCGTGTGGATACCTGGGAGTGGTGGTCTTGTGTGGGGGGAGGGCCTGTGTATGTGTGTTCGGCCTATCGAACAGCTGGACAGGGTGGACCTTGGACCAGATTTGCTCACGTTCAGGGAACGTGGTGGATGAAAACAACGGGGTGTTGGGGGAGAGAGTATCGCGGCCGGTCACCACGTCGTCCTGGCACCGCGCGGGGGGGGCCCGGCGCCTTACCCAGGTGCTCCGACACAGTCCGTCAGGTCTACCAGGCCCCCGGCAAGGGACCTCAGGTCTACCAGGCTTTTGGCAGCAGACCTCAGGTCTACCGCACTCTCGGCATCGGCCGTCAGGTCTACCACGCCCTCGGCAGAGGCTGTCAGGTCTACCACGCCCTCGGCAGCGGCCGTCAGGTCTACCGCGCCCTCGGCAGCGGCCGTCAGGTCTACCACGCCCTCGGCAGAGGCCGTCAGGTCTACCGCGCCCTCGGCAGCGGCCGTCAGGTCTACCGCGCCCTCGGCAGCGTCCGTCAGGTCTACCACGCCCTCGGCCGAGGCCGTCAGGTCTACCGCGCCCTCGGCAGCGGCCGTCAGGTCTACCACTCCCTCGGCAGCGGCCGTCAGGTCTACCAGGCCCTCGGCAGAGGCCGTCAGGTCTACCACGCCCTCGGCAGCGGCCGTCAGGTCTACCAGGCTTTTGGCAGCAGACCTCAGGTCTACCACGCCCTCGGCAGAGGCTGTCAGGTCTACCACGCCCTCGGCAGCGGCCGTCAGGTCTACCACGCCCTCGGCAGCGGCCGTCAGGTCTACCAGGCTTTTGGCAGCAGACCTCAGGTCTACCGCACTCTCGGCATCGGCCGTCAGGTCTACCACGCCCTCGGCAGCGGCCGTCAGGTCTACCAGGCCCTCGGCAGCGGCCGTCAGGTCTACCACGCCCTCGGCAGCGGCCGTCAGGTCTACCACGCCCTCAGCAGAGGCCGTCAGGTCTACCGCACTCTCGGCATCGGCCGTCAGGTCTACCACGCCCTCGGCAGAGGCTGTCAGGTCTACCACGCCCTCGGCAGAGGCCGTCAGGTCTACCGCGCCCTCGGAAGCGGCCGTCAGGTCTACCACGCCCTCGGCAGAGGCCGTCAGGTCTACCGCGCCCTCGGCAGCGGCCGTCAGGTCTACCAGGACCTCGGCAGAGGCCGTCAGGTCTACCTCGCCCTCGGCAGCGGCCGTCAGGTCTACCACGGCCTCGGCAGCGGCCGTCAGGTCTACCACGCCCTCGGCAGAGGCCGTCAGGTGTACCACGCCCTCGGCAGCGGCCGTCAGGTCTACCACGCCCTCGGCAGCGGCCGTCAGGTCTACCAGGCCCTCGGCAGAGGCCGTCAGGTCTACCAGGCCCTCGGCAGCGGCCGTCAGGTCTACCAGGCCCTCGGCAGCGGCCGTCAGGTCTACCACGCCCTCGGCAGCGGCCGTCAGGTCTACCAGGACCTCGGCAGCGGCCGTCAGGTCTACCACGGCCTCGGCAGCGGCCGTCAGGTCTACCACGCCCTCGGCAGCGGCCGTCAGGTCTACCAGGCCCTCGGCAGCGGCCGTAAGGGGTCGCTTATTTTCGTTACCTCCAGTTGCATCATGGTAAACCCGGGCGTTGACTGGCGCCCCTTGCCGTCGTTGAGATGGAAATCTCTTGGAGCTTTTCGGGGGAGGAGGCGTCTATCTCCGTATTATGGGTGCGAGCGGTGACTCGCCTCGAGGGCAAACACACAGCAGCGACCGGCCACTACCCGCGCTAGTCTGCCGCAGACAGGGCGTCCTTCTCGGCGGGGTACCCACGGTGGTTCGGCACCGCTCCTGCTTGTCGGCACGGCGTCGCGCGCCCCCGGTTGGCTCATGCTGATCCGAGCCTCCGTGGGGCATCCCCGGTGAGTCGGGATTCGTAGGGAGCCGTGGCCGAGGGCAGAGTGCGGCAGCCGTTGCCTACCGGTGGGCTGTGAAAGCGTGTGCGGATGGGTAGTGGCGGGCGCAGGGCGAAGGCCGCGGTTGGCCGGCGGTGGGGAGGCCGTCACGAGAGAGCGCTGGAAGCCCGGGGGGTTGGCCGGAACACACGAAGGGAGCCTGCCGTGCCTTCACCCTCCGGCCGCGGAGAGCGCGGGGATCCGATCGGGCGAGGGTGGCCGCCGCGTCCCGAGGTCCCGGTGAAAAAAGTGGCTTTTCGTTTGGCTGGTTTTTTTCTTCCAAAATTTTTTTTTCCGTAAAAGTTTTTCCTCCAGTAAATTTTTTTTTCAGCAAAAGTTTTTTCCTCGGCAAAATTTTTCCTTCAGTAAAATTTTTTGTTCGTAAAGTTTTTTCTCCAGTAAAATTTTTCCTTCAGTAAAAACTTTTTCTTCATTTCCCGCCGGTCTTTGGCGTGCCGTCTCCGGCCTTAAACGGGACAGAGCGGTGTTTCTGGCAGCTTTTGAGAGCGAGACGGCTCTTGGGTCGCCTTTGCTCAGCGTCTGCCGGCTTTTTTTGTTCCTCGCGGGCTGTGAGGGGAGCGCGGATCGGTGGCCGGCGGCGGTCGCCGGCGCTCGACCGACGGCCTCGGGGACCGGGGGTGCCGTGCCGCCTGGCGCCTGCCGCGAGGCTTTTTTTCCGTGGTCCCGTGGATCTCCCGACGGGGGGGAGAGAGGTGGTCGGCAGCGGTTGGCTCGCGGCACCCGCCGCTTCCCCGCTCCGG
>NC_140118.1:722271-732271 GCF_964237585.1 Gallinula chloropus | reverse complement strand
GTGCGTATGTGTGTGTGTTCGGCCAACCGAGCAGCTTTCAGCCCCGGGAGCTTGTGAGGAAGTTTTGGGGGGTTTTATTCTTTGTCGTAAGACTTTTTAAACTGGGGCCCGGGGAAAGGCTTCTACTCAGTTAGGCCTCTGCTCAGCCAGCTCTGCTCCTGCAGCTGAAAAGGCCTCTGCACCCCAAAAGTGCTCCGGAGCAGATAGTGTGGATACCTGGGAGTGGGGGTTTTGTGTGGGGGGAGGGCCTGTGTGTGTGTGCCTGTTCGGCCTACAAACAGATTTCAGCCCCGGGAGTTTACTAGGAAGTTTCCTTTTTTTTTTTTTTTTTCAGGACCTTTTAAACTGGGGCCTGGGAAAAGGCTTCTACTCAGTTAGGCCTCTGCTCAGCCAGCTCTGCTCCTGCAGCTGCAGAGGCCTCTGCACCCCAAAAGTGCAACACAGTAGCTCGTGGGGCAGCCTGGGAGTGGGGGGGTTGTGTTTGTGGAGGGGCTGTGTGTGCCTGTTCGGCCTACAAACAGATTTCAGCCCCGGGAGTTTACTTGGAAGTTTGTGGTTTTTTTTTCCTTTGTCATAAGACTTTTTAAACTGGGGCCTGTGAAAAGGCTTCTACTCAGTTAGGCCTCTGCTCAGCCAGCTCTGCTCCTGCAGCTGAAAAGGCCTCTGCACCCCAAAAGTGCAACACAGTAGCTAGTCGGGCAGCCTGGGAGTGGGGGGGTTGTGTTTGTGGAGGGGCTGTGTGTGCCTGTTCGGCCTACAAACAGATTTCAGCCCCGGGAGGTTACTAGGAAGTTTCCATTTTTTTTTTTTTCCAGGACCTTTTAAACTGGGGCTTGGGAAAAGGCTTCTACTCAGTTAGGCCTCTGCTCAGGCTGCTCTGCTCCTGCAGCTGAAAAGGCCTCTGCACCCCAAAAGTGCAACACAGTAGCTCGTCGGGCAGCCTGGGAGTGGGGGGGTTGTGTTTGTGGGGGGGCTGTGTGTGCCTGTTCGGCCTACAAACAGATTTCAGCCCCGGGAGTTTACTTGGAAGTTTGTGGGTTTTTTTTTCCTTTGTCATAAGACTTTTTAAACTGGGGCCCAGGGAAGGCTCCTACTCCTTTATGCCTCTGCTCAGGCTGCTCTGCTCCTGCAGCTGAAAAGGCCTCTGCACCCCAAAAGTGCAACACAGTAGCTCGTCGGGCAGCCTGGGAGTGGGGGGGTTGTGTTTGTGGGGGGGGGGCTGTGTGTGCCTGTTCGGCCTACAAACAGATTTCAGCCCCAGGAGTTTACTTGGAAGTTTGTGGTTTTTTTTTCCTTTGTCATAAGACTTTTTCAACTGGGGCCTGTGAAAAGGCTTCTACTCAGTTAGGCCTCTGCTCAGGCTGCTCTGCTCCTGCAGCTGAAAAGGCCTCTGCACCCCAAAAGTGCAACACAGTAGCTCGTCGGGCAGCCTGGGAGTGGGGGGGTTGTGTTTGTGGGGGGGCTGTGTGTGCCTGTTCGGCCTACAAACAGATTTCAGCCCCGGGAGTTTACTTGGAAGTTTGTGGGTTTTTTTTTCCTTTGTCATAAGACTTTTTAAACTGGGGCCAAGGGAAGGCTCCTACTCCTTTATGCCTCTGCTCAGGCTGCTCTGCTCCTGCAGCTGAAAAGGCCTCTGCACCCCAAAAGTGCAACACAGTAGCTCGTCGGGCAGCCTGGGAGTGGGGGGGTTGTGTTTGTGGGGGGGGGCTGTGTGTGCCTGTTCGGCCTACAAACAGATTTCAGCCCCAGGAGTTTACTTGGAAGTTTGTGGTTTTTTTTTTCCTTTGTCATAAGACTTTTTCAACTGGGGCCTGTGAAAAGGCTTCTACTCAGTTAGGCCTCTGCTCAGGCTGCTCTGCTCCTGCAGCTGAAAAGGCCTCTGCACCCCAAAAGTGCAACACAGTAGCTCGTCGGGCAGCCTGGGAGTGGGGGGGTTGTGTTTGTGGGGGGGCTGTGTGTGCCTGTTCGGCCTACAAACAGATTTCAGCCCCGGGAGTTTACTTGGAAGTTTGTGGGTTTTTTTTTCCTTTGTCATAAGACTTTTTAAACTGGGGCCCAGGGAAGGCTCCTACTCCTTTATGCCTCTGCTCAGGCTGCTCTGCTCCTGCAGCTGAAAAGGCCTCTGCACCCCAAAAGTGCAACACAGTAGCTCGTCGGGCAGCCTGGGAGTGGGGGGGTTGTGTTTGTGGGGGGGGCTGTGTGTGCCTGTTCGGCCTACAAACAGATTTCAGCCCCAGGAGTTTACTTGGAAGTTTGTGGGTTTTTTTTTCCTTTGTCATAAGACTTTTTCAACTGGGGCCTGGGAAAAGGCTTCTACTCAGTTAGGCCTCTGCTCAGCCAGCTCTGCTCCTGCAGCTGAAAAGGCCTCTGCACCCCAAAAGTGCAACACAGTAGCTCGTCGGGCAGCCTGGGAGTGGGGGGGTTGTGTTTGTGGGGGGGGCTGTGTGTGTCTGTTCGGCCTACAAACAGATTTCAGCCCCGGGAGTTTACTTGGAAGTTTGTGGGTTTTTTTTTCCTTTGTCATAAGACTTTTTAAACTGGGGCCTGGGAAAAGGCTTCTACTCAGTTAGGCCTCTGCTCAGCCAGCTCTGCTCCTGCAGCTGCAGAGGCCTCTGCACCCCAAAAGTGCTCCGGAGCAGCTGGTGTGGATACCTGGGAGTGGTGGTCTTGTGTGGGGGGAGGGCCTGTGTGTGTGTGCCTGTTTGGCCTACAAACAGCCCCGGGAGTTTACTTGGAAGTTTGTGGGTTTTTTTTTCCTTTGTCATAAGACTTTTTAAACTGGGGCCTGTGAAAAGGCTTCTACTCAGTTAGGCCTCTGCTCAGCCAGCTCTGCTCCTGCAGCTGCAGAGGCCTCTGCACCCCAAAAGTGCAACACAGTAGCTCGTGGGGCAGCCTGGGAGTGGGGGGGTTGTGTTTGTGGGGGGGGCTGTGTGTGCCTGTTCGGCCTACAAACAGATTTCAGCCCCGGGAGGTTACTAGGAAGTTTCCATTTTTTTTTTTTTTTCAGGACCTTTTAAACTGGGGCCTGGGAAAAGGCTTCTACTCAGTTAGGCCTCTGCTCAGGCTGCTCTGCTCCTGCAGCTGAAAAGGCCTCTGCACCCCAAAAGTGCAACACAGTAGCTCGTGGGGCAGCCTGGGTGTGGGGGGGTTGTGTTTGTGGAGGGGCTGTGTGTGCCTGTTCGGCCTACAAACAGATTTCAGCCCCGGGAGGTTACTAGGAAGTTTCCATTTTTTTTTTTTTCAGGACCTTTTAAACTGGGGCCTGGGAAAAGGCTTCTACTCAGTTAGGCCTCTGCTCAGCCAGCTCTGCTCCTGCAGCTGCAGAGGCCTCTGCACCCCAAAAGTGCTCCGGAGCAACTCGTGTGGATACCTGGGAGTGGGGGTCTTGTGTGGGGGGAGGGCCTGTGTCTACGTGTGTTTGGCCTACCGACCAGCTTTCAGCAACAGGAGCTTACTAGGAAGTTTGCTTTTTTTTTTTCTCTGTCGAAAGACTTTTTAAACTGGGGCCTGGGAAAAGGCTTCTACTCAGTTAGGCCTCTGCTCAGCCAGCTCTGCTCCTGCAGCTGCAGAGGCCTCTGCACCCCAAAAGTGCAACACAGTAGCTAGTCGGGCAGCCTGGGAGTGGGGGGGTTGTGTTTGTGGGGGGGGCTGTGTGTGCCTGTTCGGCCTACAAACAGATTTCAGCCCCGGGAGTTTACTTGGAAGTTTGTGGGTTTTTTTTCCTTTGTCATAAGACTTTTTAAACTGGGGCCCAGGGAAGGCTCCTACTCCTTTATGCCTCTGCTCAGGCTGCTCTGCTCCTGCAGCTGAAAAGGCCTCTGCACCCCAAAAGTGCACCACAGTAGCTCGTCGGGCAGCCTGGGAGTGGGGGGGTTGTGTTTGTGGGGGGGGGCTGTGTGTGCCTGTTCGGCCTACAAACAGATTTCAGCCCCGGGAGTTTACTAGGAAGTTTGTGGGTTTTTTTTCCTTTGTCATAAGACTTTTTAAACTGGGGCCTGTGAAAAGGCTTCTACTCAGTTAGGCCTCTGCTCAGGCTGCTCTGCTCCTGCAGCTGAAAAGGCCTCTGCACCCCAAAAGCGCAACACAGTAGCTAGTCAGGCAGCCTGGGAGTGGGGGGGTTGTGTTTGTGGAGGGGCTGTGTGTGCCTGTTCGGCCTACAAACAGATTTCAGCCCCAGGAGTTTACTTGGAAGTTTGTGGGTTTTTTTTTCCTTTGTCATAAGACTTTTTCAACTGGGGCCTGTGAAAAGGCTTCTACTCAGTTAGGCCTCTGCTCAGGCTGCTCTGCTCCTGCAGCTGAAAAGGCCTCTGCACCCCAAAAGTGCAACACAGTACCTAGTCGGGCAGCCTGGGAGTGGGGGGGTTGTGTTTGTGGAGGGGCTGTGTGTGCCTGTTCGGCCTACAAACAGATTTCAGCCCCGGGAGGTTACTAGGAAGTTTCCATTTTTTTTTTTTTCAGGACCTTTTAAACTGGGGCCTGGGAAAAGGCTTCTACTCAGTTAGGCCTCTGCTCAGCCAGCTCTGCTCCTGCAGCTGCAGAGGCCTCTGCACCCCAAAAGTGCAACACAGTAGCTCGTGGGGCAGCCTGGGAGTGGGGGGGTTGTGTTTGTGGGGGGGCTGTGTGTGCCTGTTCGGCCTACAAACAGATTTCAGCCCCGGGAGTTTACTTGGAAGTTTGTGGGTTTTTTTTTCCTTTGTCATAAGACTTTTTAAACTGGGGCCTGGGAAAAGGCTTCTACTCAGTTAGGCCTCTGCTCAGGCTGCTCTGCTCCTGCAGCTGAAAAGGCCTCTGCACCCCAAAAGTGCAACACAGTAGCTAGTCGGGCAGCCTGGGAGTGGGGGGGTTGTGTTTGTGGAGGGGCTGTGTGTGCCTGTTCGGCCTACAAACAGATTTCAGCCCCGGGAGGTTACTAGGAAGTTTCCATTTTTTTTTTTTTTTCAGGACCTTTTAAACTGGGGCCTGGGAAAAGGCTTCTACTCAGTTAGGCCTCTGCTCAGGCTGCTCTGCTCCTGCAGCTGAAAAGGCCTCTGCACCCCAAAAGTGCAACACAGTAGCTCGTGCGGCAGCCTGGGAGTGGGGGGGTTGTGTTTGTGGGGGGGCTGTGTGTGCCTGTTCGGCCTACAAACAGATTTCAGCCCCGGGAGTTTACTTGGAAGTTTGTGTTTTTTTTTTCCTTTGTCATAAGACTTTTTAAACTGGGGCCTGTGAAAAGGCTTCTACTCAGTTAGGCCTCTGCTCAGGCTGCTCTGCTCCTGCAGCTGAAAAGGCCTCTGCACCCCAAAAGTGCAACACAGTAGCTAGTCGGGCAGCCTGGGAGTGGGGGGGTTGTGTTTGTGGAGGGGCTGTGTGTGCCTGTTCGGCCTACAAACAGATTTCAGCCCCGGGAGGTTACTAGGAAGTTTCCATTTTTTTTTTTTTTCAGGACCTTTTAAACTGGGGCCTGGGAAAAGGCTTCTACTCAGTTAGGCCTCTGCTCAGCCAGCTCTGCTCCTGCAGCTGAAAAGGCCTCTGCACCCCAAAAGTGCTCCGGAGCAACTCGTGTGGATACCTGGGAGTGGGGGTCTTGTGTGGGGGGAGGGCCTGTGTCTACGTGTGTTCGGCCTACCAACCAGCTTTCAGCAACAGGAGCTTACTAGGAAGTTTGCTTTTTTTTTTTCTCTGTCGAAAGACTTTTTAAACTGGGGCCTGTGAAAAGGCTTCTACTCAGTTAGGCCTCTGCTCAGCCAGCTCTGCTCCTGCAGCTGCAGAGGCCTCTGCACCCCAAAAGTGCAACACAGTAGCTCGTGGGGCAGCCTGGGAGTGGGGGGGTTGTGTTTGTGGGGGGGCTGTGTGTGCCTGTTCGGCCTACAAACAGATTTCCGCCCCGGGAGTTTACTAGGAAGTTTGGGGTTTTTTTTTTTTCTTCAGGACTTTTAAACTGGGGCCTGTGAAAAGGCTTCTACTCAGTTAGGCCTCTGCTCAGCCAGCTCTGCTCCTGCAGCTGCAGAGGCCTCTGCACCCCAAAAGTGCTCCGGACCAGCTAGTGTGGATACCTGGGAGAGGTGGTATTGTGTGGGGGGAGGGCCTGTGTGTGTGTGCCTGTTCGGCCTACAAACAGATTTCATCCCCGGGAGGTTACTAGGAAGTTTCCATTTTTTTTTTTTTTCAGGACCTTTTAAACTGGGGCCTGGGAAAAGGCTTCTACTCAGTTAGGCCTCTGCTCAGCCAGCTCTGCTCCTGCAGCTGCAGAGGCCTCTGCACCCCAAAAGTGCAACACAGTAGCTAGTCGGGCAGCCTGGGAGTGGGTGGGTTGTGTTTGTGGGGGGGCTGTGTGTGCCTGTTCGGCCTACCGACCAGCTTTCAGCCCCGGGAGTTTACTTGGAAGTTTGTGGTTTTTTTTTTTCCTTTGTCATAAGACTTTTTAAACTGGGGCCTGTGAAAAGGCTTCTACTCAGTTAGGCCTCTGCTCAGCCAGCTCTGCTCCTGCAGCTGCAGAGGCCTCTGCACCCCAAAAGTGCAACACAGTAGCTCGTGTTGCAGCCTGGGAGTGGGGGGGTTGTGTTTGTGGAGGGGCTGTGTGTGCCTGTTCGGCCTACAAACAGATTTCAGCCCCGGGAGTTTACTTGGAAGTTTGTGGGGTTTTTTTTCCTTTGTCATAAGACTTTTTAAACTGGGGCCTGTGAAAAGGCTTCTACTCAGTTAGGCCTCTGCTCAGGCTGCTCTGCTCCTGCAGCTGAAAAGGCCTCTGCACCCCAAAAGTGCACCACAGTAGCTCGTGGGGCAGCCTGGGTGTGGGGGGGTTGTGTTTGTGGAGGGGCTGTGTGTGCCTGTTCGGCCTACAAACAGATTTCAGCCCCGGGAGTTTACTAGGAAGTTTGTGGGTTTTTTTTTCCTTTGTCATAAGACTTTTTAAACTGGGGCCTGGGAAAAGGCTTCTACTCAGTTAGGCCTCTGCTCAGGCTGCTCTGCTCCTGCAGCTGAAAAGGCCTCTGCACCCCAAAAGTGCAACACAGTAGCTAGTCGGGCAGCCTGGGAGTGGGGGGGTTGTGTTTGTGGAGGGGCTGTGTGTGCCTGTTCGGCCTACAAACAGATTTCAGCCCCGGGAGGTTACTAGGAAGTTTCCATTTTTTTTTTTTTCAGGACCTTTTAAACTGGGGCCTGTGAAAAGGCTTCTACTCAGTTAGGCCTCTGCTCAGCCAGCTCTGCTCCTGCAGCTGAAAAGGCCTCTGCACCCCAAAAGTGCAACACAGTAGCTAGTCGGGCAGCCTGGGAGTGGGGGGGTTGTGTTTGTGGGGGGGGCCTGTGTGTGCCTGTTCGGCCTACAAACAGATTTCAGCCCCGGGAGTTTACTTGGAAGTTTGTGGGTTTTTTTTTCCTTTGTCATAAGACTTTTTAAACTGGGGCCTGGGAAAAGGCTTCTACTCAGTTAGGCCTCTGCTCAGGCTGCTCTGCTCCTGCAGCTGAAAAGGCCTCTGCACCCCAAAAGTGCAACACAGTAGCTCGTCGGGCAGCCTGGGAGTGGGGGGGTTGTGTTTGTGGGGGGGCTGTGTGTGCCTGTTCGGCCTACAAACAGATTTCAGCCCCGGGAGTTTACTTGGAAGTTTGTGGGTTTTTTTTTCCTTTGTCATAAGACTTTTTAAACTGGGGCCCAGGGAAGGCTCCTACTCCTTTATGCCTCTGCTCAGGCTGCTCTGCTCCTGCAGCTGCAGAGGCCTCTGCACCCCAAAAGTGCAACACAGTAGCTAGTCGGGCAGCCTGGGAGTGGGGGGGTTGTGTTTGTGGGGGGGCTGTGTGTGCCTGTTCGGCCTACAAACAGATTTCAGCCCCGGGAGTTTACTTGGAAGTTTGTGGGTTTTTTTTTCCTTTGTCATAAGACTTTTTCAACTGGGGCCTGTGAAAAGGCTTCTACTCAGTTAGGCCTCTGCTCAGGCTGCTCTGCTCCTGCAGCTGAAAAGGCCTCTGCACCCCAAAAGTGCAACACAGTAGCTCGTCGGGCAGCCTGGGAGTGGGGGGGTTGTGTTTGTGGGGGGGCTGTGTGTGCCTGTTCGGCCTACAAACAGATTTCAGCCCCGGGAGTTTACTTGGAAGTTTGTGGGGTTTTTTTTCCTTTGTCATAAGACTTTTTAAACTGGGGCCTGGGAAAAGGCTTCTACTCAGTTAGGCCTCTCCTGAGACTGCTGTGCTCCTGCTCTGAAAAGGCCTGTGCACCCCAAAAGTACTCCGGTGCAGCTCGTGTGGATACCTGGGAGTGGTGGTCTTGTGTGGGGGGAGGGCCTGTGTATGTGTGTTCGGCCTATCGAACAGCTGGACAGGGTGAACCTTGGACCAGATTTGCTCACGTTCAGGGAACGTGGTGGATGAAAACAACGGGGTTTTGGGGGAGAGAGTATCGCATGTGAAGGTCCGCGGCCGGTCACCACGTCGTCCTGGCACCGCGCGGGGGGGGCCCGGCGCCTTACCCAGGTGCTCCGACACAGTCCGTCAGGTCTACCAGGCCCCCGGCAATGGACCTCAGGTCTACCAGGCTTTTGGCAGCAGACCTCAGGTCTACCGCACTCTCGGCATCGGCCGTCAGGTCTACCACGCCCTCGGCAGAGGCTGTCAGGTCTACCACGCCCTCGGCAGCGGCCGTCAGGTCTACCGCGCCCTCGGCAGCGGCCGTCAGGTCTACCACGCCCTCGGCCGAGGCCGTCAGGTCTACCGCGCCCTCGGCAGCGGCCGTCAGGTCTACCACTCCCTCGGCAGCGGCCGTCAGGTCTACCAGGCCCTCGGCAGAGGCCGTCAGGTCTACCACGCCCTCGGCAGCGGCCGTCAGGTCTACCAGGCTTTTGGCAGCAGACCTCAGGTCTACCACGCCCTCGGCAGCGGCCGTCAGGTCTACCACGCCCTCGGCAGAGGCTGTCAGGTCTACCACGCCCTCGGCAGCGGCCGTCAGGTCTACCACGCCCTCGGCAGCGGCCGTCAGGTCTACCAGGCTTTTGGCAGCAGACCTCAGGTCTACCGCACTCTCGGCATCGGCCGTCAGGTCTACCACGCCCTCGGCAGCGGCCGTCAGGTCTACCAGGACCTCGGCAGCGGCCGTCAGGTCTACCACGCCCTCGGCAGCGGCCGTCAGGTCTACCACGCCCTCAGCAGAGGCCGTCAGGTCTACCGCACTCTCGGCATCGGCCGTCAGGTCTACCACGCCCTCGGCAGAGGCTGTCAGGTCTACCACGCCCTCGGCAGAGGCCGTCAGGTCTACCGCGCCCTCGGAAGCGGCCGTCAGGTCTACCACGCCCTCGGCAGAGGCCGTCAGGTCTACCGCGCCCTCGGCAGCGGCCGTCAGGTCTACCAGGACCTCGGCAGAGGCCGTCAGGTCTACCTCGCCCTCGGCAGCGGCCGTCAGGTCTACCACGCCCTCGGCAGCGGCCGTCAGGTCTACCACGCCCTCGGCAGAGGCCGTCAGGTGTACCACGCCCTCGGCAGCGGCCGTCAGGTCTACCACGCCCTCGGCAGCGGCCGTCAGGTCTACCAGGCCCTCGGCAGAGGCCGTCAGGTCTACCAGGCCCTCGGCAGCGGCCGTCAGGTCTACCAGGCCCTCGGCAGCGGCCGTCAGGTCTACCACGCCCTCGGCAGCGGCCGTCAGGTCTACCAGGACCTCGGCAGCGGCCGTCAGGTCTACCACGGCCTCGGCAGCGGCCGTCAGGTCTACCACGCCCTCGGCAGCGGCCGTCAGGTCTACCAGGCCCTCGGCAGCGGCCGTAAGGGGTCGCTTATTTTCGTTACCTCCAGTTGCATCATGGTAAACCCGGGCGTTGACTGGCGCCCCTTGCCGTCGTTGAGATGGAAATCTCTTGGAGCTTTTCGGGGGAGGAGGCGTCTATCTCCGTATTATGGGTGCGAGCGGTGACTCGCCTCGAGGGCAAACACACAGCAGCGACCGGCCACTACCCGCGCTAGTCTGCCGCAGACAGGGCGTCCTTCTCGGCGGGGTACCCACGGTGGTTCGGCACCGCTCCTGCTTGTCGGCACGGCGTCGCGC
>NC_140118.1:714771-717271 GCF_964237585.1 Gallinula chloropus | reverse complement strand
CCTCCGGGAGCCGTCCCCTCCGACCGTCTCGAGCGGCCTTCCCCACCACCCGTCCGCGGGAGAGGTCGGGGCGGGAGCCGAGGGGCGATGCGGGCGGTCTCCCCGGGGGCAAAGGAGGGCGCCGCGACTCGCCGGTCTGAGCGCGGGGCCTGGCTGCGCGCGAGCTTCCCTGCTCGGGCGCGGGAGGAGGCGGAAAAAAGAGGAGACAGCGGTGAGCTTGCGAGCGCCGCCGCCGCCGGAGCGCGCCCCGGTCGGGCAGGGTCGAGCGGCGAGAGAGCAAAGCCGGGTGCGAGAGTGCCTTTCCGGGGTGGTGGCGGGGCGGCGGGGGGTGTGTGCCTAAGCCGGGCGTCTTCCCCTCCTTCCCTCCCGGCCGCGCGGAGGCGGCGCGCGCGGGCCCTCTGGCCGTTCCGGGCCGGCGCTCGTAGCGAGGTTCTCCCCCTCCCCGAACCCCGCCGGGTCTCGTCCCGCGCGAGCGGGGCGGCCCGAGCCCCGTCGGTCCTCCCGGGCGCAGCGCCGGGCTATTGAGGGAGACCTCGGTCCCCGGGAAGGAAGACGGAGGCGGTGGCGGCGGGTGTCGGGCGCGCCCCCGCGGGCGGACGCTGCCCCGAGGGTGGCAGCGGGGCAGGCACCCCCGCGGGGCCTTGCGGGTCGTTTCCCTCAAGCTCAGGGCCAGGTACCTAGCGCCCGCGCCTCCGCGGCCCTCCCTCGGCGAGCTCCGGGGGTCGAAGGCCGCGGAGCCGGGCGGAGGTTTAAAGACTCGGGCGGCTCGACGCGACCCGACGGGGGCGGCCGGGCGGCGGCGGCGCGTGCCTCGACGCGCGCGGCGGGGTTGGTGTGGGGCGCCCACGGGAGCTTCTCTCGGAAGGCGCCCTCCACCGCGCCGCGGGCCGGCGAGGCGGCCGCCGCCGCTCCGCGCTCGTTCCCCGAGGGCGTCCGTGCCGCGCCGGGGAGGGGCGTGACCGCTGCCCCCCCCTCTCCGCGGTCCGGCTTTTTTTCCGTCGGCGAGACCGCGGTGTGCCGGCCGGCCGCGGCCGGCCGCCTGCTCGTCCTCTCGAAGGGGCGACCCTTCGCTCCCTGCCCCGGCGAGCGCGCGCTGGCTCTCGCTCGGTGGTCTCCGGTCGCCGCCCCCCCGCCGCTGGCGGCGCCCCGGCCGAGCGGCGGCGGCACCGCTCTCGTCTTTGGTCGGTCGGCCGGAGGGCGCGCGCCGCTGTCGGGCGGCCGCCCGTCCGCGGGCCCCGCCCGCCCCCTTTTCTCCGCCGCCCTTTCCCCCCCCGCCCGCGCCGCGGGCGGGTGGCCGCGCGCGGCCGGGGTCGTCCCTCCTCCGTTCTCCGCGCGGAAGCGGGGAGAGCGGGAGCCGTCCCCGAGCTTAGCGCCGTCCGCCTTTTTGCCCCGGTCGCGTGGCTGGAAAAAAGGGGGAGGGGGAGGGGTCGAGCGAGAAGCGGGCGGCGGCGGTCCGAGGCGGGCGCGCCGTCCGCCCAGGCTTTTTTTGCTGCTGGGGCGGCGCGTGCCATCCGGCGTCAGGCCGCGGGCGGTTGGTCGCCGCGAGCTTCGGGCTTCCGCGGGTGGTTGGCCGCCTGCCTCCGCGGGGGGGTTAGGCGGCCGGAGGGCCGCCGAGGGTTGCCGGCGTCGCTGCGAGCCGGAGGAAGGGGCGAAGCCGGCCGCCGTGAAAAAAAGGGAGGCGAGAAAAGCGGGCAAGGCCGGTGCCGCGGCCGGGCGCGCGCCCCGCGTCCTCCGCGCGGAGGGCCGGGCCGAGCCCGAGCGCCTGGGCCGCCTCCGAAGCGAGCGACGGGCGTCTTTCCCCGCGCAGGTCGGTGGGTTTTCGGGAGCGCGTGCTCCGCGCCGTCGCTCGCCGTTGGGAATCCTTTGATTTTTTTCCCGGTCCTGTCCCTTGTTTTTGGCGTTGCTCGTCCGGTCGTCCGAGGCGCGAGGCCCGTCCGTCGCGCCGCTTTCGCCGCTCCTGGCGTGCGTTGGTGGGGGCGGCGGGCGGGCCGTCGCTCGGCAAAGAAGGGGGCTCCGCTGCGGAGCGGTGCCGGCCACGACCGCCCCGCGTTGCGGGGGCGGTTCTGAAATGCCAGACAACTCTTGGCGGTGGATCACTCGGCTCGTGCGTCGATGAAGAACGCAGCTAGCTGCGAGAATTAATGTGAATTGCAGGACACATTGATCATCGACACTTCGAACGCACTTGCGGCCCCGGGTTCCTCCCGGGGCTACGCCTGTCTGAGCGTCGCTTTGCGACCAATCGCCTCCCGGGCCGCCGGCTTCTTTCCCTCGCTCGCCGGCGAGGGGTGCCGGCGGGCCGGGGCGGCGCGGCTGGGGCGCCTCGCAGGCCCGCCCGCCGTTTCGGCGCGCGGCCTTCGTCCCCCTAAACGGAGACTCGGGGAGCGCTCCGAAGCTCCCCGCTCCCGGAGCCGCCCGCTGGGCCGGAGCTCGTCTCGCCGGGGGAGCGCGGCGAGAAGGCGACGCGGAAAGAGAAAAGGGGGTGTCGCGGTGGGTGCGA
>NC_140118.1:654771-707271 GCF_964237585.1 Gallinula chloropus | reverse complement strand
CGAAGGAAAAAATACGACGACGAAGCCGACAATGAAGGAGAAAAAATGAAGACGAAGGAGATAAATAGACGAAGGAGAAAAAACGACGACGAAGCCGCCGACGAAGCCGACGACGAAGGAGAAAAAACGACGACGAAGATGAAAAAACGACGATGAATACGACGAAGTAGAAATAATGACAACGAAGGAGAAAAATTGACAACGAAGCCGACGATGAAGGAGAAAAAATGACGACGAAGGAGAAAAAACGACGATGAAGGAGAAAATGCGACGTCAAAGCCGACGACGAAGGAGAAAAAAAGACGTCGAAGATGAAGACGAAGGAGAAAAAACGACAAGGAAGCCGCCGACGAAGAAAAAAAAAACGGCAACGAAGAACAAAAAACGATGACGAAACTGACAACGAAAGAGAAAAAATGACGACGAAGGAGAAAAAAGGATGACGAAGCCGAAGACGAAGGAGAAATACGACGACGAAGGAGAAAAATCGACGACGAAGGAAAAAAGACAACGACGGAGAAAAAACTACGACGAAGACAAAGATGAAGCCGATAACGAAGGAGAAAAAACGACGACGAAGGAGAAAAAACGACGACGAAGCCGACGATGAAGGAGGAAAAACGACGACGAAGGAGAAAAAACGATGACGAAGGAGAAAAGACGACGAAGAAGTAGAAAACACGATGACGAAGCCGAAGACAAAGGAGAAAAAACGACGACGAAGGAGAAATAAAGACGACGAAGATGACGACGAAGGAGAAAAAACGACGACGAAGGAGAAGAAACGACGACGAAGGAGAAAAAACGACGACGAAGCCGACGACGAAGGAGAAAAAATGACGACGAAACAGAAAAAACGACGACGAAGGAGAAAAAAGGACGACGAAGGAGAAAAAATGATGACGAAGGAGAAAATACGACGACGAAGGAGAAAAAACGGTGACAAATCCGACAATGAAGGAGAAAACTACAACGACATTTCCGACGATGAAGAAGAAAAAACGACGACGAAGGAAAAAAACGACGACGAAGCCGATGACGAAGGAGAAAAAACGACGACGAAGAAGAAAAAACGATGACAAATCCGACGACGGAGGAGAAAAATATGACGACGAAGGAAAAATAACGACAATGAAGCCTACGACGAAGGAGAAAGACGACGACGAAGGAGAAAAAACGACGATGAAGCCGAAGACTAAGGAGAAATAAGACGACGAAGAAGAAAAAACAATGACGAAGCCGACGACGAAGGAGAAATACGACGATGAAGCTGATGACAAAGGAGAAAAAACGAAGACAAAGGAGAAAAAACGACGACGAAGCCGACGACGAAGACGAAGACGAAGGAGGTAAAACGACGACGAAGGAGAAAAAACGACGACAAAGCCGACGAAGTAGGAATAATGACAACGAAGGAGACAAATTGACAACGAAGCTGACGACGAAGGAGAGAAAACGACGACGAGGCCGAAGACGAAGGAGAAATACGACGATGAAGAAGAAAAAATGATGACGAAGCCGACGACGAAGGAGAAAATACGACGACGAAGGAGAAAAATCGACGACGAAGGAAAAAATACAACGACGGAGAAAAAACTACGATGAAGACAAAGACGAAGCCGATAATGAGGGAGAAAAAATGACGACGAAGGAGAAAAAACGACGATGAAGCCGACGAAGTAGGAATAATGACGACGATGGAGAAAAATTGACAACGAAGCCGACGACGAAGGAGAAAAAACGATGACGAAGGAGAAAAGACAACGAAGAAGTAGAAAACACGACGACGAAGCCGAAGACAAAGGAGAAAAAACGACGACGAAGGAGAAGAAACGACGACGAAGGAGAAGAAACGATGACGAAGCCGACGACGAAGGAGAAAAAATGACGACGAAACAGAAAAAACGATGAAGAAGGAGAAAAAAGGACGACGAAGGAGAAAAAATGACAATGAAGGAGAAAAAATGACGACGAAGGAGAAAATATGACTTCGAAGTTGACAATGAAGGAGAAGAAACGACGAAGAAGGAGAAAATACGACGACGAAGGAGAAAAAACGGTGACAAATCCGACGATGAAGGAGAAAACTACAACGACATTTACAACGACGAAGAAGAAAAAACGACGACGAAGGAAAAAAACGACGATGAAGGAGAAAAAACGACGACAAATCCGACGACGGAGGAGAAAAAAATGACGACGAAGGAAAAAAAATGACAACGAAGCCGACGATGAAGGAGAAAGACGACGACGAAGGAGAAAAAACGACGACGAAGCCGAAGACTAAGGAGAAATACGACGACGAAGAAGAAAAAACGACAACGAAGCCGACGACGAAGGAGAAAATACGACGATGAAGCCGATGACAAAGGAGAAAAAACGAAGACAAAGGAGAAAAAACGACGACGAAGCTGACGACGAAGACGAAGATGAAGGAGGTAAAACGACGACGAAGGAGAAAAAACGATGACGAAGCCGACGAAGTAGGAATAATGACGACGAAGGAGACAAATTGACAACGAAGCTGACGACGAAGGAGAGAAAACGATGACGAAGCCGAAGACGAAGGAGAAATACGACGACGAAGGAGAAAAATCGACGACGAAGGAAAAAATACAACGACGGAGAAAAAACTACGACGAAGACAAAGACGAAGCCGATAACGAAGGAGAAAAAACGACGACGAAGCCGACGATGAAGGAGGAAAAACGATGACGAAGGAGAAAAAACGATGACGAAGGAGAAAAGACGACGAAGAAGTAGAAAACACGATGACGAAGCCGAAGACAAAGGAGAAAAAACGACGACGAAGGAGAAATAAAGACGACGAAGATGACGACGAAGGAGAAAAAACAACGACGAAGGAGAAGAAACGACGACGAAGGAGAAAAAACGACGACGAAACAGAAAAAACGACGACGAAGGAGAAAAAAGGATGACGAAGGAGAAAAAATGATGACGAAGGAGAAAATACGACGACGAAGGAGAAAAAACGGTGACAAATCCGACGATGAAGGAGAAAACTACAACGACATTTCCGACGATGAAGAAGAAAAAACGATGACGAAGGAAAAAAACGACGACGAAGCCGACGACGAAGGAGAAAAAACGACGACGAAGAAGAAAAAACGATGACAAAGCCGACGACGAAGGAGAAAATACGACGATGAAGGAGAAAAAACGACGATGAAGCCGACGACGAAGTAGAAAAAACGATGACAAAGGAGAAAAAACGATGACGAAGCCGACGACGAAGGAGAAAAAATGACGATGAAGGAGAAAAAACGATGGCGAAGGAAAAAATACGACGATGAAGCCGACGACGAAGGAGAAAAAATGAAGACGAAGGAGATAAATAGACGAAGGAGAAAAAACGACGACGAAGCCGACGACGAAGCCGGCGACAAAGGAGAAAAAACGACGACGAAGATGAAAAAATGACGACGAAGCCGACGAAGTAGAAATAATGACAACGAAGGAGAAAAATTGACAACGAAGCCGACGATGAAGGAGAAAAAACGACGACGAAGGAGAAAAAACGACGATGAAGGAGAAAATGCGACGTCAAAGTCGACGACGAAGGAGAAAAAAAGACGTCGAAGATGAAGACGAAGGAGAAAAAACGACAAGGAAGCCGCCGACGAAGAAAAAAAAAACGGCAACGAAGAACAAAAAACGATGACGAAACTGACAACGAAAGAGAAAAAATGACGACGAAGGAGAAAAAAGGATGATGAAGCCGAAGACGAAGGAGAAATACGACGATGAAGAAGAAAAAAAGATGACGAAGCCGACGACGAAGGAGAAAATACGACGACGAAGGAGAAAAATCGACGACGAAGGAAAAAAAACAACGACGGAGAAAAAACTACGACGAAGACAAAGACGAAGCCGATAATGAGGGAGAAAAAATGACGACGAAGGAGAAAAAACGACGACGAAGCCGACAAAGTAGGAATAATGACGACGAAGGAGAAAAATTGACAACGAAGCCGACGATGAGGGAGAAAAAACGATGACGAAGCCGAAAAAGAAGGAGAAAAAAGGACGATGAAGCCGACGATGAAGGAGGAAAAACGACGACGAAGGAGAAAAAACGATGACGAAGGAGAAAAAACGATGACAAAGGAGAAAACACGACGATGAAGCCGAAGACAAAGGAGAAAAAACGACGACGAAGGAGAAATAAAGACGACGAAGATGACGACGAAGGAGAAAAAACGACGACGAAGGAGAAGAAACAACGACGAAGGAGAAAAAACGACGACGAAGCCGACGACGAAGGAGAAAAAATGACGACGAAACAGAAAAAACGACGACGAAGGAGAAAAAAGGACGACGAAGGAGAAAAAATGATGATGAAGGAGAAAATACGACGACGAAGGAGAAAAAACGGTGACAAATCCGACGATGAAGGAGAAAACTACAACGACATTTCCAACGATGAAGAAGAAAAAACGACGACGAAGGAAAAAAACGACGACGAAGAAGAAAAAACGATGACAAAGCCGACGACGAAGGAGAAAATACGACGATGAAGGAGAAAAAACGACAACGAAGCCGACGATGAAGGAGAAAAAACGATGATGAAGCCGACGACGAAGTAGAAAAAACGATGACAAAGGAGAAAAAACGATGACGAAGCCGACGACGAAGGAGAAAAAACGACAATGAAGGAGAAAAAACGATGGCGAAGGAAAAAATACGACGACGAAGCCGACAATGAAGGAGAAAAAATGAAGACGAAGGAGATAAATAGACGAAGGAGAAAAAACGACGACGAAGCCGACGACGAAGTAGAAAAAACGATGACAAAGGAGAAAAAAAGACGACGAAGCCGACGACGAAGGAGGAAAAACGACCACGAAGGAGAAAAAACGACGACGAAGGAGAAAAAATTTCGACGAAGCCGACGAAGTAGAAATAATGACAACGAAGGAGAAAAATTGACAACGAAGTCGACGATGAAAGAGGAAAAAAGACCATGAAGGAGAAAAAACGACGACGAAGCCGACGACGAAGGAGAAAAAACAACGATGAAGCCGACGAGGAAGGAGAAAAAATGACGACGAAGGAGAAAAAACGACGACGAAGGAGAAAAAACGACGACGAAGCCGACGACAAAGGAGAAAAATCGATGACGAAGGAGAAAAAACGACGACGAAGGAGAAAAAATGACGACATAGCCGACAAAGAAGGAGAAAATACAACGACGAAGGAAAAAAAACGACGAGGAAGACGACGACGAAGGAGAAAAAACGACGACGAAGCCGAAGACTAAGGAGAAATAAGACGACGAAGAAGAAAAAACGATGACAAATCCGACGACGGAGGAGAAAATACGACGATTTAGGAGAAAAAACGACAACGAAGCCGACGACGAAGGAGGTAAAACGACGACGAAGGAGAAAATACGACGACGAAGCCGACGAAGTAGGAATAATGACGACGAAGGAGACAAATTGACAACGAAGCTGACGACGAAGGAGAAAAAACGACGAAGCCGACGACGAAGGAGAAAAAACGACGACGAAGGAGAAAAAACGATGATGAAGGAGAAAATACGACGTCGAAGCCGATGACGAAGGAGAAAAAAGGATGACGAAGCCGACGACGAAGAAAAAAAAACGGCAATGAAGAACAAAAAACGATGACGAAGCTGACGACGAAAGAGAAAAAATGACGACGAAGGAGTAAAAAGGATGACGAAGCTGAAGACGAAGGAGAAATACGACGATGAAGAAGAAAAAATGATGACAAAGCCGACGTCGAAGGAGAAAATACGACGACGAAGGAGAAAAATCGACGACGAAGGAGAAAAAACAACGACAGAGAAAAAAGTACGACGAAGACAAAGACGAAGCCGATAACGAAGGAGAAAAAATGACGACGAAGGAGAAAAAACGACGACGAAGCCGACGAAGTAGAAATAATGACGACGAAGGAGAAAAATTGACAACGAAGCCGACAACGAAGGAGAAAAAACGATGACGAAGCCAACGATGAAGGAGGAAAAACGACGACGAAGGAGAAAAAACGATGAAGAAGGAGAAAAGACGACGAAGAAGTAGAAAACATGATGACGAAGCCGAAGACAAAGGAGAAAAAACGACAACGAAGGAGAAATAAAGACGACGAAGATGACGACGAAGGAGAAAAAATGACGACGAAGGAGAAGAAACGACGACGAAGGAGAAAAAACGACGACGAAGCCGACGACGAAGGAGAAAAAATGACGACGAAACAGAAAAAACGACGACGAAGGAGAAAAAAGGACGACGAAGGAGAAAAAATGATGACGAAGGAGAAAATACGACGACGAAGGAGAAAAAACGGTGACAAATCCGACGATGAAGGAGAAAACTACAACGACATTTCCGACGATGAAGAAGAAAAAACGACGACGAAGGAAAAAAACGACGACGAAGCCGACGACGAAGGAGAAAAAACGACGACGAAGAAGAAAAAACGATGACAAAGCCGACGACGAAGGAGAAAATACGACGATGAAGGAGAAAAAACGACAACGAAGCTGACGATGAAGGAGAAAAAACGACGATGAAGCCGACGACGAAGTAGAAAAAACGATGACAAAGGAGAAAAAATGATGACGAAGCCGACGACGAAGGAGAAAAAACGATGATGAAGGAGAAAAAACGATGGCGAAGGAAAAAATACGACGATGAAGCCGACGACGAAGGAGAAAAAATGAAGACGAAGGAGATAAATAGATGAAGGACAAAAAACGACGACGAAGCCGACGACGAAGCCGACGACGAAGGAGAAAAAACGACGACGAAGATGAAAAAACGACGACGAAGCCGACGAAGTACAAATAATGACAACGAAGGAGAAAAATTGACAACGAAGCCGACGATGAAGGAGAAAAAACGACGACGAAGGAGAAAAAACGACGATGAAGGAGAAAATGCGACGTCAAAGCCGACGACGAAGGAGAAAAAAAGACGTCGAAGATGAAGACGAAGGAGAAAAAACGACAAGGAAGCCGCCGACGAAGAAAAAAAAAACGGCAACGAAGAAGAAAAAACGATGACGAAACTGACAACGAAAGAGAAAAAATGACGACGAAGGAGAAAAAAGGATGACGAAGCCGAAGACGAAGGAGAAATACGACGACGAAGGAGAAAAATCGACGACGAAGGAAAAAAGACAACGACGGAGAAAAAACTACGACGAAGACAAAGACGAAGCCGATAACGAAGGAGAAAAAACGACGACGAAGGAGAAAAAACGACGACGAAGCCGACGATGAAGGAGGAAAAACGACGACGAAGGAGAAAAAACGATGACGAAGGAGAAAAGACGACGAAGAAGTAGAAAACACGATGACGAAGCCGAAGACAAAGGAGAAAAAACGACGACGAAGGAGAAATAAAGACGACGAAGATGACGACGAAGGAGAAAAAACGACGACGAAGGAGAAGAAACGACGACGAAGGAGAAAAAACGACGACGAAGCCGACGACGAAGGAGAAAAAATGACGACGAAACAGAAAAAACGACGACGAAGGAGAAAAAAGGACGACGAAGGAGAAAAAATGACGACGAAGGAGAAAATATGACTTCGAAGTTGACAATGAAGGAGAAGAAACGACGAAGAAGGAGAAAATACGACGACGAAGGAGAAAAAACGGTGACAAATCCGACGATGAAGGAGAAAACTACAACGACATTTCCGACGATGAAGAAGAAAAAACGATGACGAAGGAAAAAAACGACGACGAAGAAGAAAAAACGATGACAAAGCCGACGACGAAGGAGAAAATACGACGATGAAGGAGAAAAAACGACAACGAAGCCGACGACGAAGGAGAAAAAACGATGATGAAGCCGACGACGAAGTAGAAAAAACGATGACAAAGGAGAAAAAACGATGACGAAGCCGACGATGAAGGAGAAAAAACGATGATGAAGGAGAAAAAACGATGGCGAAGGAAAAAATACGACGATGAAGCCGACGACGAAGGTGAAAAAATGAAGACGAAGGAGATAAATAGATGAAGGACAAAAAACGACGACGAAGCCGACGACGGAGCCGACGACGAAGGAGAAAAAACGACGATGAAGATGAAAAAACGACGACGAAGCCAACGAAGTAGAAATAATGACAACGAAGGAGACAAATTGACAACGAAGCCGACGATGAAGGAGAATGTCCTGGTTTTGGTCAGGATGGAGTTAATTTCATTTGTAACAGGGGATGAATGCTGTGTTTGAGAGTAAGATGGGAGTAGTGCTGATAACACCCTGATGTTTCTAGTTGCTGTCAGACAGTCAAGGACTTTCTCAGCTCTTCATGAGAAAGGAGGGGCGAAGCCAGGACAGGTGACCGAGCTGACCAAAGAGAGTATTCCACGCCAGTTACGTCCTGCCCAGGATATCGGGGGCTGACGGGAGGAAGGCCTGGGGCGGCTCCGGGACGCGCGGTTCTGGGGGACGGTCGGGTTCTGGGACGGCTCTGGGTGGCACGGCCTGAGTTGTATGGTTTGGTGAGAAACTGCATTGTGTATCAACAGCTTCATGTATTTTTGCTTTGAAGTCCTGTCAGCATTGTTACATTGTATCTTTCTGTTATCTTAGTCAACTATCCTTATCCCAACCCACAGGCCTCTTAATTTCTTGATTTGGGGGTTATTTGCCCCTTTCTCTTCCTTTTTCCCTTCCCTTACTTCTCACCCCCCTTCCCTCTTCCCTTTAACGTGCTCTTTTGCTTTAAGGAGCAGGCAGCTGCGTGGATCTTGGCCCTCAGCCGGGGTGAAACCACAACAGTCTTTTTGGCGCCCAACGTGGGGCTCGAAAGGTTGGGATAACGGTAGATCTGACCCTGACCCGATTGTAATTAAGTCAAAGTTGTGATAAGCACTTTGATTTAAGCAGTCTCTGGTCACGATGCTCTGGTATTTACTTACAAGGCTGTGCTCACAGCTGTGGCAGCAAAAGCACTGTCTGTTGTATGCAATCCTAGCAGGATCCTTTAACATCCTGGGGCTGCAGCTCCTGTTTTCGTTCCCATTCCTCATCTTGGTGTATTTTATGAAAACAGTTTATGATACAGTGATATCGATGGTCGTGAACTTGTGCTGGTATCTGTATGAGGTTTTGCTGCCCTGTCCACTCTCTGGACAGGGAGGGGTTAATAACGGCAGCTGGTGTGGGGGGAGTACAGAGAGAAATATCCACGCTGCTTCCTCCTCCTTTGGGCTCAAGACAACAGCTCTGGGAACAGCTTTGGAAAGTCTCCAGTATCCCTGAGATATTCCAACTGGCATTTTGAAAGTCTCCAGTATCCCTGGGATACTCCAACTGGCATTTTGAAAGTCTCCAGTATCCCTGGGATATTCCAACTGGCGTTTTGCTGTCGTTATGGTTGGTGAACGTGGTTCTGCTCTTGTTCAATAGGAAGCAAAAGGGTCGTGAACACCACTCAGGAGTGTCCTGCGAGGCCAGAGAGTCACGAGTGGCAGGGGACGTGGCCGAGGATGGGCAACTCCCTGGGCACTTTCTCACGCCCGGTGGGTTGGAGCTTCACCCCTGAACAGCTACAGGACCTGGGGCTGTGGACGGGGCTATGGGGCTGTGGACAGGGCTATGGGGCTGTGGACGGGGCTATGGGGCTGTGGGCGGGGCTATGGGGCTGTGGACGGGGCTATGGGGCTGTGGGCAGGGCTATGGGGCTGTGGGCAGGGCTATGGGGCTGTGGGCGGGGCTATGGGGCTGTGGGCGGGGCTATGGGGCTGTGGGCGGGGCTATGGGGCTGTGGACAGGACCTGGGGCTGTGGGCGGGGCTATGGGGCTGTGGGCGGGGCTATGGGGCTGTGGGCGGGGCTATGGGGCTGTGGACGGGGCTATGGGGCTGTGGACGGGGCTATGGGGCTGTGGGCGGGGCTATGGGGCTGTGGGCGGGGCTATGGGGCTGTGGACAGGACCTGGGGCTGTGGACGGGGCTATGGGGCTGTGGACGGGGCTATGGGGCTGTGGACGGGGCTATGGGGCTGTGGACAGGACCTGGGGCTGTGGACAGGGCTATGGGGCTGTGGATGGGGCTATGGGGCTGTGGAAGGGGCTATGGGGCTGTGGGCAGGGCTATGGGGCTGTGGACGGGTCTATGGGGCTGTGGACAGGGCTATGGGGCTGTGGACAGCTATGGGGCTGTGGACGGGGCTATGGGGCTGTGGGCAGGGCTATGGGGCTCTGAACGGGTCTATGGGGCTGTGGACAGGGCTATGGGGCTGTGGACAGGGCTATGGGGCTGTGGGCGGGGCTATGGGGCTGTGGACGGGGCTATGGGGCTGTGGACAGGGCTATGGGGCTGTGGGCGGGGCTATGGGGCTGTGGACGGGGCTATGGGGCTGTGGACGGAGCTATGGGGCTGTGGACAGCTATGGGGCTGTGGACGGGGCTATGGGGCTGTGGGCAGGGCTATGGGGCTCTGAACGGGTCTATGGGGCTGTGGACAGGGCTATGGGGCTGTGGGCGGGGCTATGGGGCTGTGGGCGGGGCTATGGGGCTGTGGGCAGGGCTATGGGGCTGTGGGCGGGGCTATGGGGCTGTGGGCGGGGCTATGGGGCTGTGGGCAGGGCTATGGGGCTGTGGACGGGGCTATGGGGCTGTGGACGGAGCTATGGGGCTGTGGACCGGGCTATGGGGCTGTGGGCAGGGCTATGGGGCTGTGGGCGGGGCTATGGGGCTGTGGACGGGGCTATGGGGCTGTGGGCGGGGCTATGGGGCTGTGGGCGGGGCTATGGGGCTGTGGACAGGGCTATGGGGCTGTGGGCAGGGCTATGGGGCTGTGGGGGGGCTATGGGGCTGTGGACGGGGCTATGGGGCTGTGGGCGGGGCTATGGGGCTGTGGGCAGGGCTATGGGGGGTGGGCGGGGCTATGGGGCTGTGGACGGGGCTATGGGGCTGTGGATGGCGCTATGGGGCTGTGGACGGGGCTATGGGGCTGTGGACAGGGCTATGGGGCTGTGGGCGGGGCTATGGGGCTGTGGACGGGGCTATGGGGCTGTGGGCGGGGCTATGGGGCTGTGGGCGGGGCTATGGGGCTGTGGATGGGGAACTGGGGCTGCCCCCGGCCCAGAACTGGACCCCCCCGAACTGGGGGGCAGGAGGGATGGGGGGGGGTCTGTGGGGCCTCCTGACCCACACATCCCACCCCCAGGGGGTCTGTGGGTCCCCCAGCCCCCCGCATCTCCCACCCAGGGGGTCTATGGGGCCTCCTGACCCACAGCTCCCACCCCCAAGGGGGTCTGTTGGGTCCCTCAGCCCCACATCTCCCACCCCCCAGGGCATCTATGGGTCCCCCAGCCCCACAGGTCCCCTCCAGCCCCACATCTCCCACCCCCCCTGATATCTATGGGTCCCCCAGCCCCATATCTCCCAGCCCCCCCATGAGATTTATGGGTCCCCCAGCCCCACAGGTCCCCTCCAGCCCCACATCTCCCACCCCCCCTGAGATCTATGGGTCCCCCAGCCCCACATCTCCCAGCCCCCCCATGAGATTTATGGGTCCCCCAGCCCCACAGGTCCCCTCCAGCCCCACATCTCCCAAATCCCCTGATATCTATGGGTCCCCCAGCCCCACATCTCCCACCCCCACAGGATCTATGGGTCTCCCAGCCCCACAGGTCCCCTCCAGCCCCACATCTCCCACCCCCCATGAGATCTATGGGTCCCCCAGCCCCACATCTCCCAGCCCCCCCATGAGATCTATGGGTCCCCCAGCCCTACAGATCCCCTCCAGCCCCACAGGTCCCCTCCAGCCCCACATCTCCTACCCCCCCATGAGATCTATGGGTCCCCCAGCCCTACAGGTCCCCTCCAGCCCCATAGGTCCCCTCCAGCCCCACATCTCCTACCCCCCCATGGGATCTATGGGTCCCCCATCCCCATAGGTCCCCTCCAGCCCCACAGGTCCCACCCCCCAAGAGGTCTATGGGTCCCCCAGCCCCACAGGTCGCCTCCAGCCCCACAACCACCCCCCCCCCCCAGTCCTCCCGGCCGGCAGGGGGCGCTCACCCGGCTGCTGGTGTTCTCCAGCTGCTCCATCACGTCCACCATGAAGTCCCCAGTGGTGCCGAACTGCTGGGGGGGCACTGGGGGCACTGGAGGGGCACTGGGGTCACTGGGGGGTCAGTGGGGGGCCATGGGGTCACTGGGGGGGCCTTGGGGTCGCTGGGGTCACTGGGGAGCCATGGGGTCACTGGAGGGTCACTGGGGTCAGTGGGGGGCCATGGGGTCACTGGGGAGCCATGGGGTCAGTGGGGTCACTGGGGGGCCATGGGGTCACTGGGGGGGCACTGGGGGGTCACTGGGGGCACTGGGGGGGCACTGGGGGGTCACTGGGGTCACTGGGGGAGCCATGGGGTCACTGGGGTCACTGGGGTCACTGGGGTCACTGGGGTGTCACTGGGGTCACTGGGGGGGCCATGGGGTCACTGGGGGGGTCACTGGGGGGGCCATGGGGTCAGTGGGGTCACTGGGGGGTCACTGGGGGGTCACTGGGGTCACTGGGGCTATTGCAGTGGGCGGGGCCTGTGGCGCTGTGGGCGGGGTTTGGCTCCCCATGGTCTCCCCCTCCCCCCTCCCCTTAGCCCCTCCCCCCTTCCCCTCCCCCTCCCCTCCCCCCGCCCCTCCCCCACCCGCCCGCTGCAGCTCCCGCCACGCGGCCCTGGAAGAGCCGCCCCTCCCCCAACTGGGGCCCCGACCAGCAGCCTGGGGGGTGGGACCCACAAGTGTGGGGCTGGACCCATAAGTGTGGGGCTGGACCCATAAGTGGGTGGCTGGACCTGCAAGTGGGGGGCTGGACCCCCAAGTGTGGGTCTGGACCCAAAAGTGTGGGGCTGGGACCCCCAAGTGTGGGGCTGGACCCATAAGTGGGGGATCTGTGAGGCTGGACCCACAAGTGGGGCCTGGGACCCATAAGTGTGGGGCTGGACCCACAAGTGGGGGGCTGGGACCCATAAGTAGGGGATCTGTGGGGCTGGGACCCGTAAGTGTGGGGCTTGGACCCCCAAGTGTGGGGCTGGGACCCATAAGTGTGGGGCTGGGACCCATAGGCGTGGGGCTGGACCCATAAGTGTGGGGCTGGGACTCAAAAGTGTGGGGCTGGGACCCATAAGTGTGGGGCTGCACCCATAAGTGGGGAGATATGTGGGGCTGGGACCCCCAAGTAGGAGGATGTGTGGGGCTGGGGGACCCATGGGCAGGGGGCTGGGACCCACAAGTGGGGGATCTGTGGGGCAGAGGATCTCTGGGGCAGGGGATCTATGGGGCAATCTATGGGTCAGTCTATGGGGCAGGGGATCTATGGGTCACTCTATGGGTCAGACCTATGGGGCAGGATGATCTATGGGTCAGGATCTATGGGTCAGTCTATGGGTCAGGATCTATGGGTCAGGCTGATCTATGGGGCAGGATCTATGGGTCAATCTATGGGTCAGGCTGATCTATGGGTCAGGATCTATGGGTCAGTCTATGGGTCAGGATCTATGGGTCAGGCTGATCTATGGGTCAGGATCTATGGGTCAGTCTATGGGTCAGGCTGATCTATGGGGCAGGATCTATGGGTCAATCTATGGGTCAGGCTGATCTCTGGGTCAGTCTATGGGTCAGTCTATGGGTCAGGCTGCTCTCTGGGTCAATCTGTGGGTCAGGCCCCCCCTGTCCCCGTCCAGCTGCAGCTCTGGGGGGCCGAAGCTGCGGCCCCCGGGGCCAGGGGGGTTGGGGCTGGAGCTGTGGGGCAGGAGCTGTGGGGCGGGAGCTGTGGGGCAGGAGCTGTGGGGCTGGAGATGTGGGGCGGGAGCTGTGGGGTGGGAGCTGTGGGGCAGGAGCTGTGGGGCTGGAGCTGTGGGGTGGGAGCTGTGGGGCGGGAGCTGTGGGGCGGGAGCTGTGGGGATGGAGCTGTGGGGCGGGAGATGTGGGGCAGGAGCTGTGGGGCTGGAGCTGTGGGGATGGAGCTGTGGGGTGGGAGCTGTGGGGCTGGAGCTGTGGGGCTGGAGCTGTGGGGTGGGAGCTGTGGGGTGGGAGCTGTGGGGCGGGAGATGTGGGGCGGGAGCTGTGGGGTGGGAGCTGTGGGGCGGGAGATGTGGGGCGGGAGCTGTGGGGTGGGAGCTGTGGGGCGGGAGCTGTGGGGTGGGAGCTGTGGGGCAGCACCAGCTGTGGGGCCGGGTGCAGGTTGAACCCGGAGCCGGGGGGCAGCAAAGCTGGGGGGCAGAGAAGGTGTGGGGAGACCCACAGAGACCCCCTGCCCCATAGAGACCCCCCTGACCCACAGACACCCCCTGCCCCATCGAGACCCCCTGCCCCATAGAGACCCCCTGCCCCATAGAGACCCCCCTGCCCCATAGAGACCCTCCCTGCCCCATAGCAACCCCCCAGCCCCATAGAGACCCCCCTGTACCACAGAGACCCCCCCTGTACAATAAGGACCCCCTGCCCCATAGATCCGTCTCTGACCCATAGAGACCCACCTGCCCCATAGAGATCCCCCGGTACCACAGAGACCCCCCTGACCCATAGAGACCCCCCTGCCCCACACATGCCCCTGCCCCATAGATCCCCCTGCCCCACACATCCCTCCGCCCCATAGAGACGCCCCTGTAACACAGAGACCCCCCTGCCCCATAGAGAACCCCTGCCCCATAGAGACCCCCGGCCCCATAGCAACCCCCCTGCCCACAAGAGACCCCCTGCCCCATAGATCCCTCCCTGCCCTATAGAGACTCCCTTGACCCACAGCAATCCCTCTGACCCACAGAGACCCCCCTGTACATTAGAGACCCCCTGCCCCATAGAGACCCCCCTGCCCCATAGCAAAACCCCTGCCCCATAGAGATTCCCTGCCACATAGAGACCCCCCTGTAGAACAGAGACCCCCCTGCCCCATAGATCCCCCTGCCCCATAGAGACCCCACTGACCCATAGCAACACCCCTGCCCCATAGAGATTCCCTGCCCCATAGAGACACCCTGACCCATAGAAAACCCTCCTGCCCCATAGATCTCCCTGCCCAATAGAGACCCCCCTGTACCACAGACACCCCCCTGCCCCATAGAGACTCCCTGCCCCATACAGAACCCCCTGCCCCATAGAGACCCCCTGACCCATAGAAAACCCCCCTGCCCCATAGATCCCCCCTGCCCCATAGATCTGTCTCTGCCACATAGAGACCCCCCTGCCCCATAGAGACCCCCCTGCCCCATAGAGACCCCCCTGTAGAAGAGAGACCACCCTGACCCATAGATCCCCCTGCCCCATAGAGACACCACTGCCCCATAGCAAACCCCCTGCCCCATAGATCCTGCCCCATAGAATCTGCTCCATAGATCCTGCCCCTTAGAGACCCCCCTGTACAATAGAGATCCTCCTGCCCCATAGATCCTGCCCCACACATCCCCGCTGCCCCATAGAGACCGCCCTGCCCTATAGATTCTGCCCCACACATCCTGCCCCGTAGATCCCCCTGCCCCATAGAGACCCCCAAGCCCCATAGACCCTGCCCCATAGAATCTGCCCCATAGATACCGCCCCACACATCCTGCCCCATAGATCCTCCCCCACAGATCCTGCCCCACAGAACCTGCCCCACACATGGCCCTGCCCCATAGATCCTGCCCCATAGATCCTGCCCCACATGTCCTGCCCCATAGATACTCTCCTGCCCCATATATCCCCCTGCCCCATAGAGATCCCCCTGCCCCACACATCCTGCCCCACACATCCTGCCCCATAGATCCATCCCCAGACATGCCCTCCGCCCCATAGAGACCCCCCCTGCCCCATAGATCCCCCCTGTACAATAGGGAATCTCCTGCCCCATAGATTCCTCCTGCCCCATAGATCCTGCCCCATAGATCCTCCTGCCCCATAGATCCCCCAGCCCCATAGCGAACCCCCTGTACCATTGAAACCCCCCTGTACAATAGGGACCCCACCTGCCCCATAGATCCTGCCCCATAGATCCTGCCCCATTGATCCCTTTGCCCCATAGATTCCCCTGCCCCATAGAGACCCCCCTGTACAATAGAGAATCCCCTGCCCCATCGATCCTGCCCCATAGATTCTGCCCCAAACATCCTACCACATAGATCCTGCCCCATACATCCCCCTGCCCCATAGATCCCCCTGCCCCATAGAGACCCCCCTGTACAATAGGAATCCCCCTGCCCCATAGATACTGCCCCACACATCCTGCCCTACAGCTCCTGCCCCTTAGATCGTGCCCCATAGAATCTGCCCGACAGATTCTGCCCCATACATCCCCCTGCCCCATAGATCCTCCTGCCCCATAGAGACCCCCCTGTACCATAGAAACCCCCCTGTACAGTAGGGACCTCCCTGCCCCATAGATCCTGCCCCACAGATCCTGCCCCACAGATCCTGCCCCATAGATCCAGCCCCATAGCACCCCTGCCCCACACATCCTGCCCCATAGATCCTCCTGCCCCATAGAGACCCCCCTGTACAATAGGGACCCCCCCCGCCCCATAGATCCCGACCCATAGATCCCCCTGACCCATAGAGACCCCCCCCGCCCCATAGATCCTGCCCCATAGATTCTACCCCATAGATCCCACTGCCCCATAGATCCCCCTGCCCCATTGATCCTGCCCCACACATCCTGCCCCAAACATCCTGCCCCAAAGAATCGTACAAATAAATCCCCCTCTGCCCCATAGAGACCCCCCTGTACAATAGATCCTGCCCCATAGAATCTGCCCCATAGAATCTGCCCCATAGATCCTGCCCCATAGATCCTGCCCCACAGATCCTGCCCCACACATCCTGCCCCTTTGATTCTGCCCCACACATCACCCCTGCCCCATAGATCCCCCTGCCCCATAGATCCCCCTGCCCCATAGATCCTGCCCGATAGATCCTGCCCCACACATCCTGCCCCACACCGCCTGCCCCACACATCCTGCCCCATTGATACTGCCCCATAGACACCCCTGACCCATAGAAACCCCCCCGCGCCATAGATCCCCCTGCCCCATAGATCCCCCTGCCCGTAGATCCCCTTGCCCCATAGATCAGGCCCCACACATCCTGACCCACACATCCTGACTCACCGATCCTCCTGCCCCATAGAGGCCCCCTGTACAATAGAGACGCCCCCTGCCCCATAGATCCTGCCCCATAGATCCTGCCCCATAAAGACCCCCCTGTACAATAGGGATCTCCCTGCCCCACACATCCTGCCCCATAGATCCTGCCCCAGACATGCCCTCCGCCCCATAGAGACCCCCCCTGCCCCATAGATCCCCCCTGTACAATAGGGAATCTCCTGCCCCATAGATACCTCCTGCCCCATAGAGAATCCCCTGCCCCACCGATCCTGCCCCACAGATCCTGCCCCATAGATCCCCCTGCCCCATAGAGACCCCCCCTGTACAAAAGGAACCCTCCTGCCCCATGGAATGTGCCCCATAGATCCTGCCCCATAGATCCTGCCCCACACCAGCCCCACACCAGTGACCCCCTCTCCCACCATCTCCCCCCCTCCTTGTGAGCTGGACCCATAAGTGTGGGGCTGGGACCCATAAGTGTGGGGCTGGACCCATAAGTGTGGGGCTGGGACCCAGAGGTATGGGTCAGTCTATGGGTCAGGCTGATCTGTGCCCCATAGAGACCCCCTGCCCCATAGATCCTGCCCCATAGATCCCCCTGCCCCATAGATCCTGCCCCACACATCCTGCCCCATAGATCCTGCCCCATAGAATCTGCCCCAGAGATCCTGCCCATCACATCCTGCCCCATAGATCCGCCCAGCCCCATAGATCCTGCCCCATAGAGATCCCCCCTGTATAATAGGGACCCCCCTGCCCCATAGATCCTGCCCCACACATCCTCCCCCACACATCCTGCCCCAAATATCCTGCCCCATAGATCCTGCCCCATAGTTCCCTCTGCCCCACAGAGACCCCCCTGTACCATAGAGAACCCCCTGCCCCATAGATCTGCCTGCCCCATAGATCCTGCCCCATAGATCCTGCCCCACACATCCGCCGTGCCCCATAGAGACCCCCTGCCCCACACATCCTGCCCCATAGATCCTGCCCCACAGATCCTGCCCCACACATCCTGCCCCATAGATCCTGCCCCACAGAAACCCCCCTGTACAATAAGGACCCCCCTGTACAATAGGGTCCCCCCCTGCCCCATTGATCCCCCTGCCCCATAGAGACCCCCCTGTACAATAGGGACCCCACTGCCCCATAGATCCTGCCCCATAGATAGCCCTGCCCCATAGATCCCCCTGCCCCACACATCCTGCCCCACACATCCTGCCCCATAGTATCTGCCCTATAGATCCTGCCCCACACATCCCCGCTGCCCCATAGAGACCACCCTGCCCTATAGATCCTGCCCCATAGATCCTCCTGCCCCATAGAATCTGCCCCATAGATCCTGCCCCATAGATTCCCCTTCCCATAGAGACCCCCCCTGTACAATAGATACCCCCTGCCCCATAGATCCTGCCCCACACATCCTGCCCCATAGATCCTGCCAAATAGAGACCCCCCTGTACAATAGGGACCCTCTTGCCCCATAGATCCTGCCCCATAGAATCTGCCCCATAGATCCTGCCCCACACATCCTGCCCAATAGATTCCCCTGCCCCATAGAAAACCCCCAGCCCCATAGAGACCCCCCTGCCCCACACATCCTGCCCCATAGACCCTGCCCCATAGAGACCCCCCTGTACAATAGAGACCCCCCTGTACATTAGGCCCCCCCCTGCCCCATAGAATCTGCCCCATAGATCCTCCTGCCCCATAGATCCTGACCCATATGTCCCCCTCCCCATAGAGACCCCCCTGCCCCACACATCCCCTCCGCCCCATAGAGACCCCCCTGTACAATAGGGACCGCCCTGCCCCATAGAATCTGCCCCACACATCATGCCCCATAGATCCTGCCCCATAGACCCCCCTGACCCATAGAAAACCCCCAGCCCCATAGAGACCCCCCCTGTACAATAGGGACCCCCCTCCCCATAGATCCTGCCCCATAGATCCTGCCCTATAGATCCCCCTGACCCATAGATCCCCCGGCCCCATAGATCCACCCGCCCCATAGAATCTGCCCCATAGATCCCGCCCCATAGATCCCGCCCCATAGATCCTGCCCCACACATTCCCTCCGCCCCATCAAGACCCCCCTGTACCATAGATGCCCCTGCCCCATAGATCCCTCCTGCCCCATAGCAACCCCCCTGCCCCACACATCCTGCCCCATAGATCCTGCCCCACAGATCCCCCTGCCCCATAGAGACCCCCCTGTACAATAGGGAATCCCCTGCCCCATAGATCCTGCCCCACACATGGCCCTGCCCCATAGATCCTGCCCCATAGATCCCCCTGCCCCATAGATCCTGCCCCACAGATCCCCCAGCCCCATAGAGACCCCCCTGTACAATAAAATCTGCCCCATAGATCCTGCCCCATAGAGACCCCCCTGCCCCATAGATCCTGCCCCACACATGGCCCTGACCCATAGATCCTGCCCCATAGATCCCCCTGCCCCATAGATCCTGCCCCATAGATCCTGCCCGATAGATCTTGCCCCATAGATCCCCCTCCCCATAGAGAACCCCCTGCCCCACACATCCTGCCCCATAGACCCTGCCCCATAGACACCACTGACCCATAGATCCTGCCCCATAGATTCCCCTTCCCATAGATACCCCCCTGTACAATAGGAAGCCCCCCTGCCCCATAGATCCTTCCCTGCCCCACACATCCTTTCCGCCCCATTGAGACCCCCCTGTACCATAGAGACCCCCCTGTACAGTAGGGACCTCCCTGCCCCATAGATCCTGCCCCATAGATCCTGCCCCATAGATCAGGCCCCAAACACCCTGCCCCACACATCCTGCCCCATAGACTCTGCCCCATAGCTTCGCCTGCCCCATAGATCCAGACTAGCACCTCTATACTGGGGGTCTATACTGGTTTGAGGGGCTCTGTACTGGTTTTATTGGGTCTATACTGGTTTGAGGGGCTCTGTACTGGTTTTATTGGGTCTATACTGGTTTGAGGGGCTCTGTACTGGTTTTATTGGGTCTATACTGGTTTGAGGGGCTCTGTACTGGTTTTATTGGGTGTTCATACTGGTTTGAGGGGCTCTGTACTGGTTTTATTGGGGTCTATACTGGTTTGAGGGGCTCTGTACTGGTTTTATTGGGGTCTATACTGGTTTGAGGGGCTCTGTACTGGTTTTATTGGGTCTATACTGGTTTGAGGGGCTCTGTACTGGTTTTATTGGGTCTATACTGGTTTGAGGGGCTCTGTACTGGTTTTATTGGGGTCTATACTGGTTTGAGGGGCTCTGTACTGGTTTTGTTGGGTGTTCATACTGGTTTGAGGGGCTCTGTACTGGTTTTATTGGGGTCTATACTGGTTTGAGGGGCTCTGTACTGGTTTTATTGGGGTCTGTACTGGTTTGAGGGGCTCTGTACTGGTTTTATTGGGGTCTATACTGGTTTGAGGGGCTCTGTACTGGTTTTATTGGGGTCTATACTGGTTTGAGGGGCTCTGTACTGGTTTTATTGGGGTCTATACTGGTTTGAGGGGCTCTGTACTGGTTTTATTGGGGTCTATACTGGTTTGAGGGGCTCTGTACTGGTTTTATTGGGGTCTGTACTGGTTTTATTGGGGTCTATACTGGTTTGGGGGTGCTAGTCTGGATCTATGGGGCAGGCGAAGCTATGGGGCAGAGTCTATGGGGCAGGATGTGTGGGGCAGGGGGGGTCCCTACTGTACAGGGGGGTCTCTATGGGGCAGGATCTATAGGGCAGATTCTATGGGGCAGGATCCATTGTACAGGGGGGTCTCTATCGAGCAGGGGGATCTATGGGGCAGGATGTGTGGGGCAGGATATGTGGGGCAGGATCTGTGGGGCAGGGGATTCTCTATTGTACAGGGGGTCTCTATAGGGCAGGGGGATCTATGGGGAAGACGATCTATGGGGCGGGATGTGTGGGGCAGGGGGACCTATGGGGCAGGGGGATCTATGGTACAGGGGGGTCTCGATGGGGCAAAGGGGATGTGTGGGGCAGGATCTATGGGTCAAGGGGGTCCCTATTGTACAGGGGGGTCTCTATGGGGCAGGGGGATCGATGGGGCAATATGTGTGGGGCAGAATCTATGGGGCAGGATGTGTGGGGCAGGATCTATAGGGCAGATTCTATGGGGCAGGATCTATTGTACAGGGGGGTCTCTATGGGGCAGGGGGATCTATGGGGCGGGATCTATGGGGTGGGGCGTATCTATGGGGCAGGATCCTTGAGGCAGAATCTATGGGCAGGATCTATGGGGCAGGGGGATCTATAGGGCAGGATGTGTGGGGCAGGATCTATGGGGCAGGGGGGTCCCTACTGTACAGGGGGGTCTCTATGGGGTAGGAGGGATCTGTGGGGCAGGGGGTCCATGGGGCAGAATCTATGGGGCAGGATGTGTGGGGCAGGAGGGTCTCTATGGGGCAGAATGGGATCTATGGGGCAGGGGGGGTCCCTATTGTACAGGGGGGTCTGTATGGAGCAGGATGTGTGGGGCAGGATCTATGGGGCAGGGAGATCTATGGGGCAGGGGGGTCACTATGGGGCAGGATCTATGGGGCAGGATGTGTGGGGCAGGAGGTGTGGGGCAGGATCTATCGGGCAGGATCTATGGGGCAGGATCTATGGGGCAGATTCTATGGGGCAGATTCTATAGGGCAGGATCTATGGGGCAGGGGGGTCCCTACTGTACAGGGGGGTCTCTATGGGGCAGAGGGATCTATGGGGCAGGATCTATGGGGCAGGGGAGGTCCCTATTGTACTGGGGGGGGGTCTCTAAGGGGCAGGATGTGTGGGGCAGGATCTATGGGGCAGGGGTTCCCTCTTGTACAGGGGGGTCTCTATTGTACAGGGGGATCTATGGGGCAGGGGGATGTGTGGGGCACGGGGTCTCTATGGGGCACGGCAGATGTGTGGGGCAGGATCTATGGGGCAGGATCTATGGGGCAGGCAGATGTGTGGGGCAGGGGGTTCTCTATGGTACAGGGGGGTCTCTATGGGGCAGAGGGAACTATGGGGCAGGATCTATGGGGCAGGATGTGTGGGGCAGGATGTGTGGGGCAGGGTGGTCCCTATTGTACAGGGGGGGGGTCTCTATGGGGCAGGATCTATGGTACAGGGGGGGGTCTCGATGGGGCGGAGGGGATGTGTGGGGCAGGATCTCTGGGGCAGGATCTATGGGGCAGGGGGGTCCCTATTGTACAGGGGGGTCTCTATAGGGCAGGGGGATCTATGGGGCAGGGGGGTCACTATGGGGCAGGATGTGTGGGTCGGGATCTATGGGGCAGGATGTGTGGGGCAGGATGTGTGGGGCAGGATCTATGGGGCAGGATCTATGGGGCAGGGGATTCTCTTTTGTACAGGGGGGTCTCTATGGGGCAGGATGTGTGGGGCAGATTCTATGGCTCAGAGGGGACTCTATTGTACAGGGGGGGTTCTATGGGGCAGAGGGATCTATGGGGCAGGATCTATGGGGCAGGCAGATGTGTGGGGCAGGGGGTTTTCTATGGTACAGGGGGGTCTCTATGGGGCAGGGAGATCTATGGGGCAGGATCTATGGGGCAGGATGTGTGGGGCAGCATGTGTGGGGCAGGGTGGTCCCTATTGTACGCGGGGGGGTCTCTATGGGGCAGGGAGATCTATGGGGCAGGATCTATGGGGCAGAGGGGGTCCCTATTGTACAGGGGGGTCTCTAAGGGGCAGGATCTGTGGGGCAGGATGTGTGGGGCAGGATCTATGGGGCAGGATGTGTGGGGCAGGATGTGTGGGGCAGGGGGATGTGTGGGGCAGGATCTATGGGGTGGGGGGTCCCTATTGTACAGGGGGGTCTCTATTGTACAGGGGGGTCTCTATGGGGCAGGGGAATCTATGGGGCAGGAGAATCTATGGGGCAGGATGTGTGGGGCAGGATCTATGGGGCAAGGGGGATCTATGGGGCAGGGAGATATATGGTACATGGGGGTCTCGATGGGGCGGAGGGGATGTGTGGGGCAGGATCTATGGGGCGGGATCTATGGGGCAGGATGTGTGGGTCCCTATTGTACAGGGGGGTCTATATGGGGCAGAGGGATCTATGGGGCAGGGGGTCTCTATGGGGCAGGATCTATGGGGCAGGATCTATTGGGCAGCGTGGGTCCCTATTGTACAGGGGGTCTCTATGGGGCAGGATCTGTGGGGCAGGATCTGTGGGGCAGGATCTATGGGGCAGGGGGGTCCCTTTTGTACAGGGGGGTCTCTATGGGGCAGGAGGATCTATGGGGCAGGAGCTGTGGGGCAGGATGTGTGGGGCAGGATCATTGGGGCAGATTCTATGGGGCAGGATCTATGGGGCAGGGGAGTCCCTATTGTACGGGGGGTCTCTATGGGGCAGGGGGGTCTCCATGGGGCTGGGGGTTTTCTATGGGGCTCGGGGATCTATGGGGCAGGATCTATGGGGCAGGAGGGATCTATGGGGCAGGAGATTCCCTATTGTACAGGGGGGGTCTATGGGGTGGGGGTGTCTCTATGGGGCGGAGGGCATGTCTGGGGATGGATCTATGGGGCAGGGGGGGTCCTATTGTATAGGGGGGTCCCTATGGGGCAGGGCGGATCTATGGGGCAGGATGTGTGAGGCAGGATCTATGGGGCAGATTCTATGGGGCAGGATCGATTGTACAGGGGGTCTCTATGGGGCAGGGGGATCTATGGGGCAGGATCTATGGGGCAGGATGTGTGGGGCAGGGGGATCTATGGGGCAGGGGTTTCTGTATTGTACAGGGGGGATCTATGGGGCAGGATGTGTGGGGCAGGATCTGTGGGGGAGGATGTGTGGGGCAGGATCTATGGGGCAGGATGTGTGGGTCAGGATGTGTGGGGCAGGATCTATGGGGCAGAATGTGTGGGGCAGGATCTGTGAGGCAGGATGTGTGGGGCAGGATGTGTGGGGCAGGATCTATGGTTCAGGATCTATGGGGCAGGATCTATGGGGCAGGATGTGTGGGTCAGGATCTATGGGGCAGATTCTATGGGGCAGGGGGGTCTCTATTGTACAGGGGGGTGTCTATGGGGCAGGGGGATCTATGGGGCAGGATCTATGGGGCAGGGGGATCTGTGGGGCAGGGGGATCTATGGGGCTGGATCTGAGGGGCAGGATCCATGGGGCAGGATGTGTTGGGCAGGATCTATGGGGCAGGGGGATCTATGGGGCAGGGGGGTTCCCTTTGTACAGGGGGGTCTCTATGGGGCAGGGTAATCTATGGGGCAGGATCTATGGGGCAGGATGTGTGAGGCAGGGGGATCTATGGGGCAGGGGTGCTATGGGGCTGGATCTATGGGGCAGGATTTTTGGGGCAGGATGTGTGGGGCGGTATCTATGGGGCAGATTCTATGGGGCAGGATCTATGGGGCAGGGGGGTCTCTATGGGGCAGGAGAGTCTCTATGGGGCAGGGGGATCTATGGGCAGGACGTGTTGGGCAGGATGTGTGGGGCAGGATCTATAGGGCAGGGGTGTCCCTCTTGTACAGGGGGGTCTCCATGGGGCAGGGAGGTCTATGGGGCAGGGGGATCTATTGGGCAGGAGCTGTAGGGCAGGACGTGTGGGGCAGGATCTGTGGGGCAGGATCTATGGGGCAGGGGATTCTCCCTTGTACAGGGGGGTCTCTATGGGGCAGGAGGATCTATGGGGCAGGATCTATGGGGCAGGGCGATCTATGGGGCAGGGGGGTCTATGGGGCAGGGGGATCTCTATGGGGCAGGATGTGTGGGGCAGAATCTATGGGGCAGGGGGGTCTCTATGGTACAGGGGGGTCTCTATGGGACACGGGGATCTATGGGGCAGGGGGTCTCTATGGGGCAGGATCTATGGGGCAGGATGTGTGGGGCAGGATGTGTGGGGCAGGATCTATGGGGCAGGATCTATGGGGCAGAGGGGTCTCTATTGTACAGGGGGATCTCTATGGGGCAGGGGGATCTATGGGGCAGGAGGATCTATGGGGCAGGATGTGTGGGGCAGGATCTATGGGGCGGGATCTATGGGACAGGATCTATGGGGCAGGAGCTGTGGGTCAGGGGTGTCTTTATTGTACAGGGGGGTCTCTATGGGGCAGGATGTGTGGGGCACGGGGATCTATGGGGCAGAGTGATCTATGGGGCAGGATCTATGGGGCAGGAGGGTCCCTATTGTACAGGGGGGTCTCTATTGTACAGAGGGGTCTCTATGGGGCAGGGCAGGATCTATGGGGCAGGATATATGGGGCAGGGGGATCTATGGGGCAGAGGGATCAATGGTACAGGGGGGTCTCTATGGGGCAGCATCTATGGGGCAGAATGTGTGGGGCAGGATCTATTGTACAGGGGAGTCTCTATGGGGCAGGGAGATCTATGGGGCAGGATCTATGGGGCAGGGGGATGTATGGGGCAGGGCGGTCTCTATGGCATAGGGGGGATCTATGGGGCAGAGAGATCTATGGGGCAGGGGGAATCTATGGGTCAAGATCTATGGGGCAGGTTCTATGGGGCAGGATCTGTGGGGCAGGATCCATGGGGCAGGATCTACGGGGCAGGATGTGTGGGGCAGGGGGGTCTCTATGGGGCAAGAGGATCTATGGGGCAGGGGGGATCTATGGGGCAGGGGGATCTATGGGGCAAGATCTATGGGGCAGGATATGTGGGGCAGGATGTGTGGGGCAGGATCTATGGGGCAGGGGGGTCCCTATTGTACAGGGGGGTTTCTATGGGGCAGGGGGATCTATGGGGCAGGAGGATCTATGGGGCAGGGGGATCTATGGGGCAGGATGTGTGGGGCAGGATGTGTGGGGCAGAGGGGTCCCTATTGTACAGGGGGGTCTCTTTGGGTCAGGACCTATGGGACAGGTTCTATGGGGCTGGATGTGTGGGTCAGATTCTATGGGGCAGGGGGGTCTTTATTGTACAGGGGGGTCTCTATGGGGCAGGAGGATCTATGGGGCAGGGGGATCTATGGGGCAGGATCTATGGGGCAGGGGGGTCCCTACTGTACAGGGGGGGTCTCTATGGGTCAGGGGGAATCTATGGGGCAGGATGTGTGGGGCAGGATCAATGGGGAAGGGGATTCCCTATTGTACAGGGGGGTCTCTATGGGGCAGGATCTATGGGGCAGGTGGATCTATGGGGCAGGGGTGCTATGGGGTAGGATATGTGGGGCAGGATCTATGGGGCAGGATCTATGGCCAGGGGGTTCCCTCTTGTACAGGGGGGTCTCTATGGGGCAGGGAGGTCTATGGGGCAGGGGGGACTCTATGGGGCAGGGGGATCTATGTGTCAGGATCTATGGGGCAGGATGTGTGGGGCAGGATCTGTGGGGCAGGATCTATGGGGCAGATTCTATGGGGCAGGATCTATGGGGCAGGGGAGCCCCTATTGTACGGGGCGTCTCCATGGGGCTGGGGGTTTTCTATGGGGCACGGGGATCTATGGGTCAGGATCTATGGGTCAGGATCTATGGGGCAGGAGGGATCTATGGGGCAGGATGTGTGGGGCAGGATCTATGGGGCAGATACTATGGGGCAGGATCTATGGGGCAGGGGAGCCCCTATTGTACGGGGGGTCTCTATGGGGCAGGGGGATCTATGGGGCAGGATCTATGGGGCAGGGGGGTCCCTTTTGTACAGGGGGGTTTCTATGGGTCAGGATCTATGGGTCAGGATCTATGGGGCAGGAGGGATCTATGGGGCAGGAGATTCCCTATTGTACAGGGGGGATCTATGGGGCAGGGGGGTCCCTCTTGTACAGGGGGGTCTTTATGGAACAGGTGGACCTATGGGGCAGGATCTATGGGGCAGGATGTGTGGGGCAGGATCTATGGGGCAGGGGGATCTCTATTGTACAGGGGGGTCTCTATGGGGCAGAGAGATCTATGGGGCAGGATGTGTGGGGCAGGATCTATGGGGCAGGATCTATGGGGCAGAGGGATCTATGGTACAGGGGGGTCTCTATGGGGCAGAATCTATGGGGCAGGATCTATGGGGCTGGGGTGTCTCTAATGGGCAGGATCTATTGTACAGGGGGGTCTCTATGGGGCAGGGGGATCTACGGGGCTGGATCTATGGGGCAGGGGGCTCTCTATGGGGCAGGGTGATCTATGGGGCAGGGAGGATCTATGGGGCAGGGGGGTCTCTATGGGGCAGGGGGGTCGCTGTGGGGCAGGGGGATCTATGGGGCGGGGGGGTCTCTATGGGGCAGGACCTATGGGGCAGGATCTATGGGGCAGGATGTGTGGGACGGGGGGTTGCTATGGGGCAGAGGGATCTATGGGGCAGGGAGATCTCGATGGGGTGGAGGGGATGTGTGGGGCAGGATGTGTGGGGCAGGATCTATGGGGCAGGGGGGTCTCTATTGTACAGGGGGGTCTCTATGGGGCAGGGGGATCTATGGGGCAGGATGTGTGGGGCAGGATGTGTGGGGCAGGGGGGTCTCTGTAGGGCAGGGCAGATGTGTGGGGCAGGATCTATGGGGCTGGATCTGTGGGGCGGGATCTATGGGGCAGATTCTATTGGAGAGGGGGGGTCTCTATTGTACAGGGGGGTCTCTATGGGGCGGGGGGTGTTCTATGGGGCAGGGGGATCTATGGGGCGGGATCTATGGGGCAGGATCTATGGGGCAGGGGGGTCCCTATTGTACAGGGGGGTCTCTATGGGGCAGGAGGGATCTATGGGGCAGGGTGTGTGGGGCAGGATGTGTGGGGCGGGGAAGGATCTATGGGGCAGGGGGATCCCTTTGGTACAGGGGGGTCTCTTAGGGGCACGATCTGTGGGGCAGGGGGGTCCATAGTGTACAGGGGGGTCTCTAAGGGGCAGAGAGATCTATGGGGCAGGGGGGATCTATGGGGCAGGATCTATGGGGCAGGATGTGTGGGGCGGGGGGGTCCCTATAATACAGGGGGATCTATGGGGCAGGATCTATGGGGCAGGATGTGTGGGGCAGGATGTGTGGGGCAGGATCTATGGGGCAGGGGGGTCTCTATTGTACAGGGGGGGTCTCTATGGGGCAGGGGGATCTGTGGGGCAGGGGGGTCTCTAAGGGGCTTGATCTATGGGGCAGGATGTGTGGGGCAGGATGTGTGGGGCAGGATCTATGGGGAGGAGGGGTCTCTACTGTACAGGGGGGTCTCTATGGGGCAGCATCTATGGGGCAGGGTGGTCTCTATTGTACAGGGGGGTCTCTCTGGGAAGGGAAATCTATGGGGCAGGATCTATGGGGCAGGATGGGTTGGGCAGGATCTATGGGGCAGGGGGATTTATGGGGCAGGGGTGATGTGTGGGGCAGAATCAAAGGGGCAGGATGTGTGGGGCAGGGGGGTCTCTATTGTACAGGGGGGTCTCTATGGGTCAGGATCTATGGGGCAGGATGTGTGGGGTAGGATCTATGGGGCAGGGGGTCTCTATAAGCAGGGGTCTCTATGGGGCAGTATCAAAGGGGCAGGATGTGTGGGGCAGGGGGAATCTATGGGGCAGGAGGGTCCCTTTTGTACAGGGGGGTCTCTATGGGGCAGGATCTATGGGGCAGGATGTGTGGTCAGGATGTGTGGGGCAGGATCTATGGGGCAGGGAGCTCCCTAATGTACAGGGGGGTCTCTATAGGGCAGAGAGTCCCTATTGGTCAGGGGGGGTCTATGGGGCAGGATCTATGGGGCAGAGGGATGTGTGGGGCAGGATCTGTGGGGCAGGATCTATGGGGCAGGATCTATGGGGCAGGGGGTCCCTATTGTACAGGGGGGTCTCTATGCGGCAGGGGGATCTATGGGGCAGGATCTATGGGGCAGGATCTATGGGGCAGAATGTGTGGGGCAGGGGGGTCTCTATGGGGCAGGATCTATGGGGCGGGGGATATATGGAGCAGGATATGTGGGGCAGGATCTGTGGGTCAGAGGGGTCTCTATTGTACAGGGGGGTCTCTATGGGGCAGGAGGGATCTATGGGGCAGGAGGATCTACGGGGCAGGAGGTTCTCTATGGGGCAGGGGGGTCTCTGTGGTACAGGGGGGTCTCTATGGGGCAGGGATTTCTCTATGGGGCAGGGGGGTTGTTTTGTGGCAGGGGGTCTCTATGGGTTAGGGGATGTGTGGGGCAGGGGGTCTCTATGGGGCAGGGGCTCTCTCTTCTACAGGGGGGTCTCTATGGGGCAGGGGGTCCTTATTGTACAGGGGGGTCTCTGTGGTACAGGGGGGTCTCTATGGGGCCGGGCGGATCTATGGGGCAGGATCTATGGGGCAGGGGGTTCTCTATAGGGCAGGATCTATGGGGCAGGATGTGTGGGGCAGGGGGATCTATGGGGCAGGGGGGTCTCTGTGGGGCAGGAGGATCTATGGGGCAGGGGGGTTACTATGGGGCAGGGGGATCTATGGGGCAGAGGGGTCTCGATGGGGCAGGGGGATCTATGGGGCAGAGGGGGATCTATGGGGCAGGATGTGTGGGGCAGAATCTATGGGGCAGGGGATTCTCTATTGTACAGGGGGTCTCTATGGGGCAGGGGAATCTATGGGGCAGGGGGATCTATTGGGCAGGATGTGTGGGGCAGGATGTGTGGGGCAGGGGTTCTCTGTGGTGCAGGGGGGTTCCTATGGGGCAGAAGAGTCTGTATGGGGCAGGGGGGTCTCTATGGGGCAGGGGGTCTCTATGGGGCAGAGACAGATCTATGGGGCAGGGGGTCCTTATTGTACAGGGGGGTCTCTGTGGTACGGGGGGGTCTCTATGGGGCAGGGGGATCTATGGGGCAGGGGGGTCTCTTTGGTACAGGGGGGTCGCTATAGGGCAGGGGGGTCGCTATGGGGCAGGGGGATCTATGGGGCAGGATCTATGGGCCAGGTGGGGTCCCTATTGTACAGGGGGGTTTCAATGGTACAGGGGGGTCGCTATGGGGCAGGGGGATCTATGGGGCAGAGGGGGATCTATGGGGCAGGATGTGTGGGGCAGGATCTATGGGGCAGGGGCGTCTCTATTGTACGGGGGGTCTCTATGGGGCAGGGAGATCTATGGGGCAGGATCTATGGGGCAGGGGGATGTATGGGGCAGGGGGGTCTCTATGGCATAGTGGGGATCTATGGGGCAGAGAGATCTATGGGGCGGGGGATCTATGGGGCAGGGAAGGATCTATGGGGCAGGGGTATCTATGGGGCAGGAAATGTGGGGCAGGATCTATAGGGCAGGATCTATTGTACAGGGGGGTCTCTATGGGGCAGGGGGATCTATGGGGCAGGATCTATGGGGCAGGGAGATCTATGGGGCAGGATCTATTGTACAGGGGGGTCTCTATGGGGCAGGATCTATGGGGCAGGATCTATGGGGCAGTGGGGTCCCTACTGTACAGGGGGGTCTCTATGGGGCAGCGGGATCTATGGGGCAGGATCTATGGGGCAGGGGGGGTCTTTATTGTACAGGGGGGGTCTCTATGGGGCAGAGACGGATCTATGGGGCAGGGGGATCTATGGGGCAGGGGGGTCTCTATGGGGCAGGAGAGTCTCTATTGTACAGGGGGGGTCTCTGTGGTACAGGGGGATCTCTACGGGGCTGGGGGATCAATGGGACAGGGGGATGTGTGGGGCAGGATCTATGGGGCAGTGGGGTCCCTACTGTACAGGGGGGTCTCTATGGGGCAACGCGATCTATGGGGCAGGATCTATAGGGCGGGGGGGTCTCTGTGGTACAGGGGGGTCTCTATGGGGCAGGGGGTCTCTATGGGGCAGGGGTTCTCTATGGGGCAGAGGCGTCTCTATGGGGCAGGGGCATGTGTGGGGCAGGGGCATGTGTGGGGCAGGGGGGTCTCTATGGGGCAGGGGATGTGCGGGGCAGGGGGATTTATGGGGCAGGGGGTCTCTATGGGGCAGGGGGGTCTCTATGGGGCAGGGGGGTCTCTGTGGTACAGGGGGGTCTCTATGGGGCAGGAGAGTCTCTATGGGGCAGGGGGTTTTCAATGGGGTGTGGGGTCTATGGGGCAGGGGGATGTGTGGGGCAGGGGGATCTAAGGGGTAGAGGGTCTCTATAGGGCAGGGGGGTCTCTATTGTACGGGGGGGTCTCTGTGGGGCAGGGGGGTCTCTATGGGGCAGGGGGGTTCCTATGGGGCAGAATCTATGGGGCAGGATCTATGGGTCAGGGGGGTCCTTTTTGTACAGGGGGGTTTCTATGGGTCAGGATCTATGTGTCAGGATCTATGGGGCAGGATGTGTGGGGCAGGATCTATGGGGCAGGGGGATCTCTATTGTACAGGGGGGTCTCTATGGGGCAGAGAGATCTATGGGGCAGGATGTGTGGGGCAGGATCTATGGGGCAGGATCTATGGGGCAGGATGTGTGGGGCAGGATGTATGGGGCAGGATGTGTGGGGCAGGATCTATGGGGCAGGATCTATGGGGCAGAGGGATCTATGGTACAGGGGGGTCTCTATGGGGCAGAATCTATGGGGCAGGATCTATGGGGCTGGGGTGTCTCTAATGGGCAGGATCTATTGTACAGGGGGGTCTCTATGGGGCAGGGGGATCTACGGGGCCGGATCTATGGGGCAGGGGGCTCTCTATGGGGCAGGGTGATCTATGGGGCAGGGAGGATCTATGGGGCAGGGGGGTCTCTATGGGGCAGGGGGGTCGCTGTGGGGCAGGGGGATCTATGGGGCGGGGGGGTCTCTATGGGGCAGGACCTATGGGGCAGGATCTATGGGGCAGGATGTGTGGGACGGGGGGTTGCTATGGGGCAGAGGGATCTATGGGGCAGGGAGATCTCGATGGGGTGGAGGGGATGTGTGGGGCAGGATGTGTGGGGCAGGATCTATGGGGCAGGGGGGTCTCTATTGTACAGGGGGGTCTCTATGGGGCAGGGGGATCTATGGGGCAGGATGTGTGGGGCAGGATGTGTGGGGCAGGGGGGTCTCTGTAGGGCAGGGCGGATGTGTGGGGCAGGATCTATGGGGCTGGATCTGTGGGGCGGGATCTATGGGGCAGATTCTATTGGAGAGGGGGGGTCTCTATTGTACAGGGGGGTCTCTATGGGGCGGGGGGTGTTCTATGGGGCAGGGGGATCTATGGGGCGGGATCTATGGGGCAGGATCTATGGGGCAGGGGGGTCCCTATTGTACAGGGGGGTCTCTATGGGGCAGGAGGGATCTATGGGGCAGGGTGTGTGGGGCAGGATGTGTGGGGCGGGGAAGGATCTATGGGGCAGGGGGATCCCTTTGGTACAGGGGGGTCTCTTAGGGGCACGATCTGTGGGGCAGGGGGGTCCATAGTGTACAGGGGGGTCTCTAAGGGGCAGAGAGATCTATGGGGCAGGGGGGATCTATGGGGCAGGATCTATGGGGCAGGATGTGTGGGGCGGGGGGGTCCCTATAATACAGGGGGATCTATGGGGCAGGATCTATGGGGCAGGATGTGTGGGGCAGGATCTATGGGGCAGGGGGGTCTCTATTGTACAGGGGGGGTCTCTATGGGGCAGGGGGATCTGTGGGGCAGGGGGGTCTCTAAGGGGCTTGATCTATGGGGCAGGATGTGTGGGGCAGGATGTGTGGGGCAGGATCTATGGGGAGGAGGGGTCTCTACTGTACAGGGGGGTCTCTTAGGGGCACGATCTGTGGGGCAGGGTGGTCTCTATTGTACAGGGGGGTCTCTCTGGGAAGGGAAATCTATGGGGCAGGATCTATGGGGCAGGATGGGTTGGGCAGGATCTATGGGGCAGGGGGATTTATGGGGCAGGGGTGATGTGTGGGGCAGAATCAAAGGGGCAGGATGTGTGGGGCAGGGGGGTCTCTATTGTACAGGGGGGTCTCTATGGGTCAGGATCTATGGGGCAGGATGTGTGGGGTAGGATCTATGGGGCAGGGGGTCTCTATAAGCAGGGGTCTCTATGGGGCAGTATCAAAGGGGCAGGATGTGTGGGGCAGGGGGAATCTATGGGGCAGGAGGGTCCCTTTCGTACAGGGGGGTCTCTATGGGGCAGGATCTATGGGGCAGGATCTATGGGGCAGGGAGCTCCCTAATGTACAGGGGGGGTCTCTATAGGGCAGAGAGTCCCTATTGGTCAGGGGGGGTCTATGGGGCAGGATCTATGGGGCAGAGGGATGTGTGGGGCAGGATCTGTGGGGCAGGATCTATGGGGCAAGATCTATGGGGCAGGATCTATGGGGCAGGATCTATGGGGCAGGGGGTCCCTATTGTACAGGGGGGTCTCTATGCGGCAGGGGGATCTATGGGGCAGGATCTATGGGGCAGGATCTATGGGGCAGAATGTGTGGGGCAGGGGGGTCTCTATGGGGCAGGATCTATGGGGCGGGGGATATATGGAGCAGGATATGTGGGGCAGGATCTGTGGGTCAGAGGGGTCTCTATTGTACAGGGGGGTCTCTATGGGGCAGGAGGGATCTATGGGGCAGGAGGATCTACGGGGCAGGAGGTTCTCTATGGGGCAGGGGGGTCTCTGTGGTACAGGGGGGTCTCTATGGGGCTGGGAGTTATCTATGGGGCAGGGGGGTTGTTTTGTGGCAGGGGGTCTCTATGGGTTAGGGGATGTGTGGGGCAGGGGGGTCTCTATGGGGCAGGGGGGTCTCTATTGTACAGGGGGGTCTCTATGGGGCAGGGGGGTCCCTATGGGGCCGGGCGGATCTATGGGGCAGGATCTATGGGGCAGGGGGTTCTCTATAGGGCAGGATCTATGGGGCAGGATGTGTGGGGCAGAGGGATCTGTGGGGCAGGGGGGTCTCTGTGGGGCAGGAGGATCTATGGGGCAGGGGGGTTACTATGGGGCAGGGGGATCTATGGGGCAGAGGGGGATCTATGGGGCAGGATGTGTGGGGCAGAATCTATGGGGCAGGGGATTCTCTATTGTACAGGGGGTCTCTATGGGGCAGGGGAATCTATGGGGCAGGGGGATCTATGGGGCAGGATGTGTGGGGCAGGATGTGTGGGGCAGGGGTTCTCTGTGGCGCAGGGGGGTTCCTATGGGGCAGAAGAGTCTGTATGGGGCAGGGGGGTCTCTATGGGGCAGGGGGTCTCTATGGGGCAGAGACAGATCTATGGGGCAGGGGGTCCTTATTGTACAGGGGGGTCTCTGTGGTACGGGGGGGTCTCTATGGGGCAGGGGGATCTATGGGGCAGGGGGGTCTCTTTGGTACAGGGGGGTCGCTATAGGGCAGGGGGGTCGCTATGGGGCAGGGGGATCTATGGGGCAGAGGGGGATCTATGGGGCAGGATGTGTGGGGCAGGATCTATGGGGCAGGGGCGTCTCTATTGTACGGGGGGTCTCTATGGGGCAGGGAGATCTATGGGGCAGGATCTATGGGGCAGGGGGATGTATGGGGCAGGGGGGTCTCTATGGCATAGTGGGGATCTATGGGGCAGAGAGATCTATGGGGCAGGATCTATGGGGCAGGATGTGTGGGGCAGGATCTATGGGGCGGGGGATCTATGGGGCAGGGAAGGATCTATGGGGCAGGGGTATCTATGGGGCAGGAAATGTGGGGCAGGATCTATAGGGCAGGATCTATTGTACAGGGGGGTCTCTATGGGGCAGGGGGATCTATGGGGCAGGATCTATGGGGCAGGGAGATCTATGGGGCAGGATCTATTGTACAGGGGGGTCTCTATGGGGCAGGATCTATGGGGCAGGATCTATGGGGCAGTGGGGTCCCTACTGTACAGGGGGGTCTCTATGGGGCAGCGGGATCTATGGGGCAGGATCTATGGGGCAGGGGGGGTCTTTATTGTACAGGGGGGTCTCTATAGGGCAGAGACAGATCTATGGGGCAGGGGGATCTATGGGGCAGGGGGGTCTCTATGGGGCAGGAGAGTCTCTATTGTACAGGGGGGGTCTCTGTGGTACAGGGGGATCTCTATGGGGCTGGGGGATCAATGGGACAGGGGGATGTGTGGGGCAGGATCTATGGGGCAGTGGGGTCCCTACTGTACAGGGGGGTCTCTATGGGGCAACGCGATCTATGGGGCAGGATCTATAGGGCGGGGGGGTCTCTGTGGTACAGGGGGGTCTCTATGGGGCAGTGGGTCTCTATGGGGCAGGGGTTCTCTATGGGGCAGAGGCGTCTCTATGGGGCAGGGGCATGTGTGGGGCAGGGGCATGTGTGGGGCAGGGGGGTCTCTATGGGGCAGGGGGATTTATGGGGCAGGGGGTCTCTATGGGGCAGGGGGGTCTCTGTGGTACAGGGGGGTCTCTATGGGGCAGGAGAGTCTCTATGGGGCAGGGGGTTTTCAATGGGGTGTGGGGTCTATGGGGCAGGGGATGTGTGGGGCAGGGGGATTTATGGGGCAGGGGGGTCTCTATTGTACGGGGGGGTCTCTGTGGGGCAGGGGGGTCTCTATGGGGCAGGGGGGTTCCTATGGGGCAGGGGGGTCTCTATGGGGCAGGGGGGTCTCTGTCATACAGGGGGGTCTCTATGGGGCAGGGGGGTCTCTATGGGGCAGGGGGGTCTCTATGGGGCAGGGGGTCTCTGTGGTACAGGGGGGTCTCTGTTGTACAGGGGGGTCGCTATGGGGCAGGGGGATCTCTATGGGGCAGGGGGGTCTCTATTGTACAGGGGGGTCTCTATGTGGCAGGGGGTTCTCTATGGGGCAGGGGGGTCTCTATGGGGCAGTGGGGTCTATGGGGCAGGGGGTTCTCTATGGGGCAGGGGGGTTGCTATGGGGCAGTGGGGTCTATGGGGCAGGGGGGTCTCTCTTGTACAGGGGGGTCTCTGTGGGGCAGGGGGGTCTCTATGGGGCAGGGGGTCTCTATTGTACAGGGGGGTCTCTATGGGACAGGGGGGTCTCTGTGGTACACGGGGGTCTCTATGGGGCAGAGACAGATCTATGGGGCAGGGGGTCCTTATTGTACAGGGGGGTGTCTGTGGTACAGGGGGGTCTCTATGGGGCAGGGGGATCTATGGGGCAGGGAGGGTCTCTATGGGGCCGGGGGGTCTCTATGGGGCAGGGGGTCTCTATGGGGCAGGAGAGTCTCTATTGTACAGGGGGGTCTCAGTGGTACAGGGGGTTCTCTATGGGGCTGGGGCGTTGCTATGGGGCAGGGGGATCTATGGGGCAGGGGCTCTCTCTTCTACAGGGGGGTCTCTATGGGGCAGGGGGGTCTCTATTGTACAGGGGGGTCTCTGTGGTACAGGGGAGTCTCTATGGGGCTGGGGGGTTGCTATGGGGCAGGGAGGGTCTCTATGGGGCAGGGGGGTGTCTATGGGGCAGGGGGGTCTCTATGGGGCAGGGGGTCTCTGTGGGTCTCCCCACACCTTCTCTGCCCCCCAGCGCTGCTGCCCCCCGGCTCCGGGTTCAACCTGCACCCGGCCCCACACCTGGTGCTGCCCCACAGCTCCTGCCCCACAGCTCCTGCCCCACAGCTCCCGCCCCACAGCTCCTGCCCCACAGCTCCTGCCCCACAGCTCCAGCCCCACAGCTCCCGCCCCACAGCTCCAGCCCCACATCTCCTGCCCCACAGCTCCCGCCCCACATCTCCAGCCCCACAGCTCCCGCCCCACAGCTCCAGCCCCACACTCCAGCTATGGGTCAGGGGGATCTATGGGGCAGGATCTATGGGGCAGAATCTATGGGGCAGGATCTATGGGGCAGGGGGGGTCTATGGGGCAGGATGTGTGGTGCAGGATGTGTGGGGCAGGGAAGGATCTATAGGGCAGGGGGATCTATAGGGCAGAGGGGGATCTATGGGGCAGGGGGATCTATGGGGCATGATGTGTGGGGCAGGATATGTGGGGCAGGGGAAGCTATGGGGCAGAATCTATGGGGCAGGATCTATGGGGCAGGATGTGTTTGGAGGGATCTATGGGGCAGGGGGATCTATGGGGCAGGGGGATCTATGGGGCCTGATCTATGGGGCAGGATATGTGGGTCAGGGGGGTCCATATTGTACAGAGGGGTCTCTATAGGGCAGGAGAATCTATGGGGCAGGGGGATGTGTGGGGCAGGGGAAGCTATGGGGCAGAATCTATGGGGCAGGATCTATGGGGCAGGATCTATGGGGCAGGGGGGGTCTATGGGGCAGGATGTGTGGGGCAGGATGTGTGGGGCAGGATCTATGGGGCAGGATGTGTGGGGCAGGGAAGGATCTATAGGGCAGGGGGATCTATGGGGCAGGGGGATCTATGGGGCAGAGGGGGATCTATGGGGCAGGGGGGGTCTATAGGGCAGGATGTGTGGGGCAGGATCTGTGGGGCAGGATCTATGGGGCAGGGGATTCTCTATTGTACAGGGGGGTCTCTATTGTACAGAGGGGTTTCTATGGGGCAGGGGGATCTATGGGGCAGGATCTATGGTACAGGGGGGTCTCTATAATCAGGGGGATCTATGGGGCAGAATCAAAGGGGCAGGATGTGTGGGGCAGGGGGGTCTCTATGGGGCAAGATCTATGGGGCAGGATGTGTGGGGCAGGATCTATGGGGCAGGATCTGTGGGGCAGGATCTTTGGGGCAGTGGGGTCCCTCTTGTACAGGGGGGTCTCCATGGGGCAGGGAGGTCTATGGGGCAGGGGGATCTATGGGGCAGGATCTATGGGGCAGGATCTATGGGGCAGGGGGATCTATGGGGCAGGATCTATGGGGCAGGGATCTCTATGGGGCACAGATCAGCCTGACCCATAGACTGACCCATAGTTCTGGGTCCCAGCCCCACACTTATGGGTCCCAGCCCCACACTTATGGGTCCAGCCCCACACTTATGGGTCCCAGCCCCACACTTGGGGGTCCAGCTCACAAGGAGGTGGGGAGATGGTGGGGGAGGAGGTCACTGGTGTGGGGCTGGTTATGGGGCAGGTGTGGGGCAGGATGTGTGGGGCGGGATCTGTGGGGCAGGATCTATGGGGCAGGGGGATCTATGGGGCAGGGGTGTCTCTATGGGGCAGTGGGATCTATGGGGCAGTATCTATAGGGCAGGATCTATGGGGCAGGGAGGTCCCTATTGTACAGGGGGGTCTCTATGGGGCAGGGGGGTCTCTGTGGTGCATGGGGGGTCTCTATGGGGCAGGGGTTTTGCTATGGGGCAGGGAGATGTGTGGGGCAGGGGGATCTATGGGGCAGGGGGTCTCTATGGGGCAGGTGGGTCTCTGTTGTACAGGGGGGTCTCTATGGGGCAGGGGGATGTGTGGGGCAGGGAGGGATCTATGGGGCAGGGAGATCTATGGGGCAGGGGTTTCTGTATTGTACAGGGGGGTCTCTATGGGGCAGGGGGATCTATGGGGCAGGGGGTCTCTATTGTACGGGGGGGTCTCTGTTTTACAGGGGGGGGTCTCTATGGGGCAGGGGGTTCTATGGGGCAGGGGGGTTTCTATGGGCAGGGGGATGTGTGGGGCAGGGGGGTCTCTATGGGGCAGGGGGGTCTCTATGGGGCTGGAGGTTTGATATGGGGCAGGGGGTCTCTTTGGGGCAGGGAGGATCTATGGGTCAGAGGGGTCTCTATTGTACAGAGGGGTCTCTATGGGGCAGGGGGATCTATGGGGCAGGGGGGTCTTTGTGGTACAGGGGGGTCTCTATGGGGCAGGGGGTCTCTATGGGGCACGGGACTTGCTATGGGACTGGGGGTCTCTATTGTACGGGGGGGTCTCTATGGGGCAGGGGGTCTCTGTGGGGCAGGGGGGTCTCTGTGGGGCAGGGGGGTCTCTATTGTACAGGGGGGGGTCTCTGTTGTACAGGGGGGTCTCTATGGGGCAGGGGGATGTGTGGGGCCGGGAGGGATCTATGGGGCAGGGGGGTCTCTATTGTCCAGGGGGGTTTCTATGGGCAGGGGGATGTGTGGGGCAGGGGGGTCTCTATGGGGCAGGAGGTTTGATATGGGGCAGGGGGTCTCTTTGGGGCAGGGAGGATCTATGGGTCAGAGGGGTCTCTATTGTACAGAGGGGTCTCTATGGGGCAGGGGGATCTATGGGGCAGGGGGGTCTCTATGGTACAGGGGGGTCTCTATGGGGTAGGGGGGTCTCTATGGGGCAGGGGGTCTTTGTGGTACAGGGGGGGTCTCTATGGGGCAGGGGGTCTCTATGGGGTAGGGGTTTCTCTATGGGGCAGGGGGGTCTCTATGGGGCAGGGGGTCTCTGTGGGGCAGGGGGGTCTCTATGGTACAGGGGGGTCTCTATGCGGCGGGGGGGTCTCTATGGGGCAGGGGGGTCTCTGTGGGGCAGGGGGGTCTCTATGGGGCAGGGGGTCTCTGTGGGGCAGGGGGGTCTCTATGGGGCAGGGGTGTTGCTATGGGGCAGGGGGGTCTCTATGGGGCAGGGGGGTCTCTGTGGGGCAGGGGGGTCTCTGTGGGGCAGGGGGGTCTCTATGGGGCAGGGGGTCTCTGTGGGGCAGGGGGGTCTCTATGGGGCAGGGGTGTTGCTATGGGGCAGGGGGGTCTCTATGGGGCAGGGGGGTCTCTATTGTACGGGGGGGTCTCTATGGGGCAGGGGGTTGCTATGGGGCAGGGGGTCTCTATGGGGTAGGGGTTTCTCTATGGGGCAGGGGGTTCTCTACGGAGCAGGGGGGTCTCTGTGGTACAGGGGGGTCTCTAAGGGGCAGGGGGTCTCTGTGGGTTAAGGGTGTTGCTATGGGGCAGGGGGATCTATGGGGCAGGGGGATCTATGGGGCAGGGGGTCTCTTGGGGCAGGATCTATGGGGCAGGATGTGTGGGGCAGGATGTGTGGGGCGGGATATATGGGGCAGGATCTATGGGGCAGGATGTGTGGGGCAGGATGTGTGGGGCAGGATGTGTGGGGCAGGATCTATGGGGCTGGATCTATGGGGCAGGATCTCTGGGGCAGGATGTGTGGGGCAGGATCTATGGGGCAGGATCTATGGGGCAGGATCTCTGGGGCAGGATCTATGGGGCTGGATCTGTGGGTCAGGATCTATGGGGCAGGATGTGTGGGGCAGGATCTATGGGGCAGGATGTGTGGGGCAGGATGTGTGGGGCAGGATCTATGGGGCAGGATCTATGGGGCAGGATGTGTGGGGCAGGATGTGTGGGGCAGGATCTATGGGGCAGGATGTGTGGGGCAGGATGTGTGGGGCAGGATGTGTGGGGCAGGATCTATGGGGCAGGATCTATGGGGCAGGATGTGTGGGGCAGGATGTGTGGGGCAGGATCTATGGGGCAGGATCTATGGGGCAGGATGTGTGGGGCAGGATGTGTGGGGCAGGATCTATGGGGCAGGATGTGTGGGGCAGGATGTGTGGGGCAGGATCTATGGGGCAGGATCTATGGGGCAGGGGGATCTATGGGGCAGGATGTGTGGGGCAGGATCTATGGGGCAGGATCTATGGGGCAGGATGTGTGGGGCAGGATCTATGGGGCAGGGCGGATCTATGGGGCAGGATGTGTGGGGCAGGATCTATGGGGCAGGATCTATGGGGCAGGATCTGTGGGGCCGACACCCGGCCGGTTCCGCTGCCCATCAGGGGGTTTGTTGGGTTTCGGCCCCAACTCCACCCCCCCTGTGACCGGTCCCGGGGCTGCTCCCTGCGGGGGGTGGGGGGTAAATTGGGGGGGGGGGTTGGGGGGTCCCCAGCTGGACGGGTGGGGGCTGGGGAGGGGCTGGGGGGGGGCTGGGGGGGGGCTGGGGGGGGGGGTTGGTTGGGGGGCTGGGGGAGGGGCTGGGGGGGGGGGTGGGGGGTGGGGGGTAAATTGGGGTGGGGGGGTTGGGGGGTCCCACAGCTGGACGGGTGGGGGCTGGGGGGGGGCTGGGGGGGGCTGGGGAGGGGTGGGGGGGGTGACGTTCCAACCCCCCACCCAAGCCCTGACCCAACCCCCACCCATCCCCCACCCAACCCGCACCCAACCCCTGACCCATCCCCCACCCAACCCCCACCCAACCCCCACCCATCCCCCACCCATCCCCCACCCAACCCCCACCAACCCCCTGACCCAACCCCCACCCACCCCCTGACCCAACCCCCACCCAACCCCCACCCAACCCCCACCCACCCCCTGACCCATCCCCCACCCAACCCCCACCCAACCCCCTGACCCAACCCCCACCCAACACCCACCCATCCCCTACCCAACCCCCACCCAACCCCCACCCAACCCCTGACCCAACCCCTGACCCAACCCCCACCCAACCCCCACCCACCCCCTGACCCACCCCCCACCCAACCCCCACCCAACCCCCACCCAACCCCCTGACCCAACCCCCACCCAACCCCCACCCAACCCCCACCCACCCCCTGACCCATCCCCCACCCACCCCCTGACCCAACCCCCACCCAACCCCCACCCATCCCCCACCCACCCCCTGACCCAACCCCCACCCAACCCCCACCCATCCCCCACCCACCCCCTGACCCAACCCCCACCCAACCCCCACCCACCCCCTGACCCACCCCCCACCCAACCCCCACCCACCCCCCACCCAACCCCCACCCACCCCCTGACCCAACCCCCACCCAACCCCCACCCATCCCCCACCCAACCCCCACCCATTCCCCACCCATCCCCCACCCAACCCCCACCCAACCCCCACCCATCCCCCACCCAACCCCCACCCATTCCCCACCCAACCCCCACCCAACCCCCACCCAACCCCCACCCATCCCCCACCCAACCCCCACCCATTCCCCACCCATTCCCCACCCATCCCCCACCCAACCCCCACCCAACCCCCACCCAACCCCCACCCAACCCCCATCCAACCCCTGACCCAACCCCTCCCCTCCCTCCCTTCCCCTCCCCCCTCCCCTCCCCCCCTCCCTTCCCTTCCCCTCCCCTCCCCCCCTCCTCTCCCCCCTCCCCTCCCCTCCCCCCCCCCCCCCTCGGTCCTCCCAGCTCCCCCTGCCGAGTCCTCCCCTCCGCCAGGGGGCGCTTACAGCAGCGGCCGCCGCCTCACACAGTGCGGGGAGGCCCCGCCCCTGGCGGGCTGTGGGCGCGGGATGCGGTGACGTCACCGCGGCGGCTCCACCCCCCCCACTCCCCACTCCCCCTCCCTCTCCCGGGGGCTCGAGACGCTTCCGGCCGGCGCGCGGAGCGGCCGCGCGGCGCTGACCCCGCGCTGACCCCGCGCTGACCCCGCGCTGACCCCGCGCTGACCCCGCGCGCCATGGAGGGGGAGGGGGAGGGGGAGGGGGCGTCCGCGCGCCCCGGGGCTGCCGGTGAGGGGGCGGGGCCACGGCGGGGGGGGGCGGGGGAGGGGGCGGGGGGGGGTCCCGGGGAGTCACCGGGGGGAGGGGGCGGGGAGGGGTCCCGGTGGGGTCCCGGGGAGTCACCGGGGGAGGGGCGGAGAGGGCGGGTGTGGGGTCCTGGGGAGGTGCCGGGGGGGTCCCGGGGAGTCACCGGGGGGAGGGGCGGGGGGGGGTCCCGGGGAGTCACCGGGGGGAGGGGGCGGGGGGGGCGGGGAGGGGTCCTGGGGAGGTGCCGGGGGGGTCCCGGGGTCCCGGGGAGTCACCGGGGGGAGGGGCGGGGAGGGGTCCCGAGGGGGTCCTGGGGGAGGTCCCGGGGAGTCACCGGGGGGGGGTCGGGGAGGGGTCCCGGTTGAGGCCCCGGGGGGGTTCCGGGGTCCTGGGAGTCACCGGGGGGGGGTCCCGGTCAGGATACTGGTTGGGGTCCCAGTTGGGGTCCCAGGGGGGTCCCAGGGGGTCCCAGGAAGTCACCGGGGGGGGTCTGGTCCAGGTCCCGGTCGGGATCCCTGGGGGGTCCCTGGGGGGTCCCGGGGAGTCACCGAGGGGGGGTCGGGGAGGGGTCCCGGTTGGGGTCCCGGGGGGGTTCCGGTTGGGGTCCCGGGGGGGTCCCGGTTGGGGTCCCGGGGGGGTTCCGGTTGGGGTTCCAGGGTCCCGGGGAGCCACCAAGAGGGGAGGTCTGGTCGGGGTCCCGGGGGCGTCCCAGTTGGGGTCCCAGTTGGGGTCCTGGGGGGGTCCCGAGGAGTCACCAGGGGGGCGGTCCCGGTCAGGGTCACGGTCGGGGTCCCGGTTGGGGTCCCTGGGGGGTCCCGGGGTCCCTGGGAGTCACCGGGGGGGTCTGGTCCAGGTCCGGGTTGGGGTCCCAGTTGGGGTCCCAGGGGGGATACTGGTCCCCAGGGGTCATAGTGGGGGCTCCCAGTGGGGGTCCCTGCTTGTGTCCCAGGGGTCCCAGTGGGATGTGATGGGGGGGGGGTCCCAGTGCCCCAGGGGGTCCCAGTTAGTTTCCTGGGGGGGGTCCCAGTGCCCCAGGGGGTCCCAGTTAGTTTACTGGTGGGGGTCCCAGTACCCCAGGGGGTCCCAGTTAGTTTACTGGTGGGGGTCCCAGTACCCCAGGGGATCCCAGTTAGTTTCTTGGGGGGGTCCCAGTGCCCCAGGGGGTCCCAGTTAGTTTCCTGGGGGGGTCCCAGTGCCCCAGTGGGATCCCAGTTAGTTTCCTGGGGGGGGGTCCCAGTGCCCCAGGGGGTCCCAGTTAGTTTCCTGGGGGGGGTCCCAGTACCCCAGGGGGTCCCAGTTAGTTTCTTGGGGGGGTCCCAGTGCCCCAGGGGATCCCAGTTAGTTTCCTGGGGGGGGTCCCAGTGCCACAGGGGGGTCCCAGTTAGATTCCTGGGGGGGGTCCCAGTGCCCCAGGGGGGTCCCAGTGCCCCAGGGGGTCCCAGTTAGTTTCCTGGGGGGGGGTCCCAGTGCCCCAGGGGGTCCCAGTTAGTTTCCTGGGGGGTCCCAGTACCCCAGGGGGCCCCGGTTAGTTTCCTGTTGGGGGTCCCGGCGGGGGTCCCGATGCCCCAGGGGGTCCCAGTTAGTTTCCTGTTGGGGATCCCAGTGCCCCAGGGGGGGTCCCAGTGCCCCAGTGGGAACCCAGTTAGTTTCCTGGGGGGGGTCCCAGTGCCCCAGGGGGTCCCAGTTAGTTTCTTGGGGGGGTCCCAGTGCCCCAGGGGGTCCCAGTTAGTTTCCTGGGGGGGTCCCAGTGCCCCAGGGGGGGTCCCAGTGCCCCAGTGGGATCCCAGTTAGTTTCCTGGGGGGGGGTCCCAGTGCCCCAGGGGGGGTCCCAGTGCCCCAGGGGGTCCCAGTTAGTTTCCTGGGGGGGTCCCAGTACCCCAGGGGGCCCCGGTTAGTTTCCTGTTGGGGGTCCCGGCGGGGGTCCCGATGCCCCGGGGGGTCCCAGTTAGTTTCCTGGGGGGGGTCCCAGTGCCCCAGGGGGGTCCCGGTTAGTTTCCTGTTGGGGATCCCAGTGCCCCAGGGGGTCCCAGTTAGATTCCTGGGGGGGGGTCCCAGTGCCCCAGGGGGTCCCAGTTAGTTTACTGGTGGGGGTCCCAGTGCCCCAGTGGGAACCCAGTTAGTTTCCTGTTGGGGATCCCAGTGCCCCAGTGGGATCCCAGTTAGTTTCCTGGTGGGGGTCCCAGTGCCCCAGGGGGGGTCCCAGTACCCCAGGGGGTCCCAGTTAGTTTACTGGGGGGGGTCCCAGTGCCCCAGGGGGGTCCCAGTTAGTTTACTGGTGGGGGTCCCAGTACCCCAGGGGATCCCAGTTAGTTTCCTGGTGGGGGTCCCAGTACCCCAGGGGGGGTCCCAGTGCCCCAGGGGGTCCCAGTTAGTTTCCTGGGGGGGGTCCCAGTGCCCCAAGGGAGTCCCAGTGCCACAGGGGGGTCCCAGTTAGTTTACTGGTGGGGGTCCCAGTGCCCCAGTGGGATCCCAGTTAGTTTCCTGGTGGGGATCCCAGTGCCCCAGGGGGTCCCAGTTAGTTTCCTGGGGGGGTCCCAGTGCCCCAGGGGGGGTCCCAGTGCCCCAGGGGGTCCCAGTTAGTTTCCTGGGGGGGGGTCCCAGTACCCCAGGGGGTCCCAGTTAGTTTCCTGGGGGGGGTCCCAGTGCCCCAGGGGGGGTCCCAGTGCCCCAGGGGGTCCCAGTTAGTTTCCTGGGGGGGTCCCAGTGCCCCAGGGGGGGTCCCAGTGCCCCAGGGGGTCCCAGTTAGTTTCCTGGGGGGTCCCAGTGCCCCAGGGGGTCCCGGTTAGTTTCCTGGGGGGGTCCCAGTGCCCCAGGGGGTCCCAGTTAGTTTCCTGGGGGGGGGTCCCAGTGCCCCAGGGGGTCCCAGTTAGTTTACTGGGGGGGGGTCCCAGTGCCCCAGGGGGTCCCAGTTAGTTTCCTGGGGGAGTCCCAGTGCCCCAGGGGGTCCCAGTGCCCCAGGGGGTCCCAGTTAGTTTCCTGGGGGGGGTCCCAGTGCCCCAGGGGGGGTCCCAGTGCCCCAGGGGGTCCCAGTTAGTTTCCTGGGGGGTCCCAGTGCCCCAGGGGGTCCCGGTTAGTTTCCTGGTGGGGGTCCCAGTGCCCCAGGGGGGTCCCAGTGCCCCAGTGGGATCCCAGTTAGTTTACTGGGGGGGGTCCCAGTGCCCCAGGGGGTCCCAGTTAGATTCCTGGGGGGGGGTCCCAGTGCCCCAGGGGGTCCCGGTTAGTTTCCTGGGGGGGGGTCCCAGTGCCCCAGTGGGATCCCAGTTAGATTCCTGGGGGGGGTCCCAGTGCCCCAAGGGAGTCCCAGTGCCCCAGGGGGTCCCAGTTAGTTTCCTGGTGGGGGTCCCAGTGCCCCAGGGGGTCCCGATTAGTTTCCTGGGGGGGTCCCGGCGGGGGTCCCGCTGCCCCGGGGGGTGCCCTGCCCGGCAGACGCCCCTCGGGACCCCCCGTGTCCCCCCCCAGCCCCCTCGGCCCTGACGTTCCTGCCGGACGGGGCGGCGGTGCCGCTGCCGCTGGAGCCGCCGCCGGGTCCCACGGCCGGGGAGCTGCTGCGCCGCCTGCAGGGGGCGCTGCGCCTCCCGCCGCGCGCCGCCGAGGCGCTGGCGCTCTGGCTCAGCTCGCCGCTGCTGGGTGAGGGGCGGGGCCTGGGAGGGAGGGGGCCAATGGGGTGGGACTGGGGGCGGGGCCACGGGGGGGGCGGGGCATGGCAGGGGGCGGGGCCAATGGGGTGGGGCTGGGGGGGCGGGGCCACAGGGGGGCGGGGGCCAATAGGGTGGGACGGGGGGAGGGGGCGGGGCCACGGGGGGCGGGGCCACGGGGGGGCAATGGGGTGGGACTTGGGGAGGGGGCGGGGCCACGGGGGGAGGGGGCGGAGCCTGGAAGGGGCGGGGGCCAATGGGGTGGGACTTGGGGAGGGGGCGGGGCTCAGGAGGGGGAGGGGCCTGGCAGGGGGAGGGGACCAATGGGGTGGGACTGGGGGAGGGGGCGGGGCCAGGCAGGGGGTGGGGACCAATGGGGTGGGACTTGGGGTGTGGGCGGGGCCACGGGGGGCGGGGCCACGGGGGGAGGGGCGGGGCCGGGGGGGCGGAGCCTGGAAGGGGCGGGGGGCAATGGGGTGGGACTTGGGTTGGGGGCGGGGCCACGGGGGGTGCGGGGTGTGGGCGGGGCCTGGCAGGGGGCGGGGGCCAATGGGGTGGGACTGGGGGAGGGGGCGGGGCCTTGGAGGGGGCGGGGCCTGGGAGGGGGTGGGGACCAATGGTGTGGGACTTGGGTTGGGGGCGGGGCCACGGGGGGTGCGGGGTGTGGGCGGGGCCTGGCAGGGGGCGGGGGCCAATGGGGTGGGACTGGGGGGGCGGGGCCACGGGGGGGCGAGGACCAATGGGGCGGGACTTGGGGAGGGGGCGGGGCCCAGGAGGGGGTGGGGACCAATGGGGTGGGACTTGGGGGGCTGGGCCAAGGGGGGGCGGGGGGCGGGGCCACGGTGGGGCGGGGCCGCGGGGGGTGGGACCAATGAGGGTGGGACTTGGGGTGTGGGCGGGGCCACGGGGGAGGAGGTCGGGACATGGCAGGGGGCGGGGACCAATGGGGTGGGACTTGGGGTGGGGGCGGAGTCAGATAAGGGGCTGGGCCGGGTGAATGGGCGGGAGATGGGGGGGGGGCTGTATGGGGGCGGGGGCTGTATTGGGGCTGGGGGCGGGGTCTGTATGGGGGCGGGGTTGGGGGTAGGGATGGGGGGTGGGGGTTGTATTGGGGGCTGGGGGCGGGGTCTGTATTGGGGTTGGGGGCTGTATAGGGTCGGGGTCTATATGTGGGCTGGGGGCGGGGCCAAAGGGGGGCGGGCTCTGTATTGGGGTGGGGTCTCTATTGGGGTGGGGGCTGTATTGGGGCTGGGGGCTGGGGCTGTATTGGGGCTGGGGGCTGTATTGGGGCTGGGGATGGGGTCTGTATTGGGGTTGGAGGCGGGGTCTGTATGGGGGTGGGGTTGGGGGTAGGGATGGGGGCGGGGTCTGTATTGGGGCGGGGTCTGTATGGGGTGGGGTCTGTATTGGGGCTGGGGGTGGGGTCTCTATGGGGTTGGGATCTGTATTGGGGTGGGGGCTGTATTGGGGCTGGGGGCGGGGGCTGTATGGGGGCTGGGGGCTGTATGGGGGTGGGATCTATATGGGGTTGGGGTCTGTATTGGGGCTGGGGGCTGTATTGAGGCTGGGGGTGGGATCTGCATGGGATGGGGTCTGTATAGGGTCTGGGGGCGGGGGCTGTATGGGGCTGGGGGCTGGGGCTGTATGGGGGCTGGGGGTGGGGGTCTGTATTGGGGCTGGGGGCTGTATTGGGGCTGGGGGCGGGGTCTGTATGGGGCTGGGATCTATATGGGGCTGGGGGCTGTACTGGGGCAGGAGCTGTATTGGGGCTGGGGGCGGGGTCTGGGGGCTGGGGCGGGGCCAAAGGGGGGGCGGGGTCTGTATGGGCTGGGGGCTGTATAGGGGCGGGGTCTATATGTGGGCTGGGGTCGGGACCAAAGGGGGGCGGGGTCTGTATTGGGGTGGGGTCTGTATGGGGCTGGGGGCGGGGTCTATATGGGGGCTGGGGGCGGGGCCAAAGAGGGGCGGGGTCTGTATGGGGGTGGGGTCTGTATTGAGGTGGGGTCTGTATTGGGCTGGGGGCGGGGTCTATATGGGGCTGGGGGCGGGGTCAGTGTGTGGAGCAGCCGATGGGCGGGGCTGCGCTGGGAGGGGGCGTGGCCTGTGGCTGTGGGCGTGTCCCTGGGGGCGGGGCCGGGCCGGATCCATTCCCTGGGGGATGGGGGGGGGTCCCAGCTGTGCCCGGGGGTCTCAGCCCGTTCCCCCCCCCCAGAGGTGCAGCTGAAGCCGCGGCACCGCCCCCTGCGCCTGGTCCGCCAGTGGCCGGAGCTGCTGCTGCGCTTCAGCCTGGGGTCCCACAGCGACATCGCCCAGGGTGAGACCCCTCGTGGGGAGGGGGCCCGGGGGTGGGGGGGCCCGGGGGAGGGGGTCCCGGGGGGTCCCCGGGGGAGGGTGTCCCGGGGGAGGCAGGGTCCCGGGGGAGGGGGTCCCGGGATGGGGGTCCCGGGGATGGGGGTCTCGGGGGGGGGGGGGGGGGGCGTCGCGGGGGTGGGGGTCCCGGGGGTGAGGGGGGGGTGGGGGGTCCCGGGAGGGGGGTCCGGGTGGGGGGTCCCGGGGGTGAGGGGTCTCGGGGGGAGGGTTCCGGGGGGGGTGGTCCCGGGGGTGAGGGGGGGGAGGGGGGTCCCAGGGTTGGGGGGGGGATGGGGGGTCCCGGGGGGAGGGGTGTCTGGGGTGGGGGTCCCGGGGGTGGGGTGGGTCCCGGGGGGGGGAGGGCCCAGGGGGAGGGGTGCGGGGGGTGGGGGGCCCCGGGGGGGGTGTCCCGGGGGGGAGGGGTGGGGTGGGGGTCCCGGGATGGGGGTCCCGGGGATGGGGGTCTCGGGGGGGGGGGGGGCGTCGCGGGGGGTGGGGGTCCCGGGGGTGAGGGGGGGTGGGGGGTCCCGGGAGGGGGTCCCGCGGGGGGGTCCCGGGGTGGGGGTCCCGGAGGGGTGGTTCCCGGGGGTCGGGGGGTGGGGTGGGGGTCCCGGGGGGTTCCCGGGGGAGGGTGTCCCGGGAGTAGGGGTCCTGGGGATGAGGGGTACCGGGGGGAAGGGTCCCCGGGGGGGCGGGTCTCGGGGGTGGGGGTCCCGGGGATGGGGGTCCCGGGGATGGGGGTTCTCGGGGGGGGGGGGGGGGCGTCGCGGGGGTGGGGGTCCCGGGGGTGGGGTGGGGGGGGGCGGTCCTGGGGGTGGGGGTCCGTGGGGGGGGGTCCGGGTGGGGGGTCCCGGGGGTGAGGGGTCTCTGGGGGAGGGTTCCGGGGGGGCGATCCCGGGGGTGAGGGGGGGAGGGGGGTCCCGGGGGTTGGGGGGGGGGATGGGGGGTCCCGGGGGGAGGGGTGTCTGGGGTGGGGGTCCCGGGGGTGGGGTGGGTTCCGGGGGGGGGAGGGCCCAGGGGGAGGGGTGCGGGGGGTGGGGGGCCCCGGGGGGGGTGTCCCGGGGGGGAGGGGTGGGGTGGGGGGTCCCGGGGTGGGGGTCCCGGGGGGGGCGGTCCTGGGGGTGGGGGGGTCCCGGGGGTGGGGGTCTCAGGGCGGGGGGGGGCGTCGCGGGGGTGGGGGTACCGGGGGTGAGGGGGGGGTGAGGGGTACTGGGATGGGGTCCTGGGAGTGGGGGGCCCCGGGGGGGTGGGGATCCGGGGGTGAGGGGAGAGGTGGGGGGTCCCGGGGGGTGTCCTGGGGGTGGGGGTCCTGGGGGGAGGGGTGCCGGGGGTGGGGGGTCCCAGGACAGGGGGTCCCAGGGGGAAGGGTCCCCAGGTGGGGCGGTCCCGGGGGTGGGGGTCCCGGGGTTGAGGGTCCCGAAGGGGGGTGTCCTGGGGTGGGGTGTCCCGGGTGGGGGGTCCCGGGGGGGGGGGGGGGTCGCGGGGGTGGGGGTCCCGGGGGGGGGGGGAGGTCTGGGGGGGAAGGTCCCGGCAGTGGGGGGGAGTCCCGGGGGTGGGGGTTCCCGGGTGGGGGGCATTGCGGGGGGGGGGGGGTCCCGGGGTTGGGGGTCCCGGGGGGGTGGGGGGGGATGGGGGGTGTGCCCCCCTCACGACGCCCCTCCCCCCGCAGATGAGCCCTGCCTGCAGCTGCGCAGGAACGTCTTCTTCCCCAAGGGCAAGGAGCTGGAGGTGAGGGGGGGCGGGGGACAGGGGGGACAGGGGGACACAGGGGGGCATGAGGACAAGGGGGGGCGGGGGGACAGGGGGGCACAGGGGGGAAGGGGGGGCATGAGGACAAGGGGGGCGGGGGGACAGGGGGGGACAGGGGGGACAGGGGGGGCATGAGGACAAGGGGGGGCGGGGGGACAGGGGGGGACAGGGGGGCACAGGGGGGGACAGGGGGGGCATGAGGACAAGGGGGGGCGGGGGGACAGGGGGGGCACAGGGGGCAGGGGGACACAGGGGACACCAGGTGACCCAGGTGACCTGGGGTGACCCAGGGGGCTGCAGGTGACCCAGGGTGACCCGGGTGACCTGAGGTGACCTGGGTGCCATGGGGTGACCCAGGGGCTGCGGGTGACATGGGGTGACCTGAGGTGACCTTGGTGCCATGGGGTGACCCAGGTGCCATGGGGTGACCCAGGGGGCTGCGGGTGACATGGGGTGACCTGAGGTGACCTGGGTGCCATGGGGTGACCCAGGGGGCTGCGGGTGACATGGGGTGACCTGAGGTGACCTTGGTGACATGGGTGACCCAGGTGCCATGGGGTGACCAGGGGGCTGCGGGTGACACAGGGTGCCATGGGGTGACCCATGGGGATGGGGGTGCCATGGGGTGACCCAGGTGACATGGGGTGACCCAGGTGACCCAGGGGGGGACACGGGGTGACCTGAGGTGACCTGAGGTGACCCGGGTGACCTGGGGTGACCCAGGGGGGATGTGGGTCACATGGGATGACCTGAGGTGACCCAAGTGGACACGGGTGACCCAGGGTGACACAGGGTGTCCTGAGGTGACCTGGGTGCCATGGGGTGACCCAGGTGACATGGGGTGACCCAGGGGCTGTGGGTGACATGGGGTGACCTGAGGTGACCCGGGGTGATCCAAGTGGACACGGGTGACACAGGGAGTCTTGAGGTGACCTGGGGTGCCCTGAGGCGACCCAAGGTGACCCAAGTGACTCAAGGTGACCTGGGGGTACGTGGGGTGACCCGAGGTGAGACGGAGTGGCCCAGGGTGACCTGGGGTGATCCAAGGTGACCTGGGTGACATGGGGTGACCTGGGGTGACCCAGGTGCCATGGGGTGACCCAGGAGGATGCGGGTGCCATGGGGTGACCTGAGGTGACCTGGGGTGACCTGAGGTGACCCAGGTGACTCAAGGTGACCTGGGGGTACATGGGGTGACCCAAGGTGACACGGAGTGACCCAGGGTGACCTGGGGTGACCTGAGGTGACCCAGGTGCCATGGGGTGACCTGAGGTGACCTGGGGTGACCTGAGGTGACCGGGGTGCCATGGGGTGACCCAGGGGGCTGCGGGTGACACAGGGTGACCCGGGTGACCCGAGGTGACCCAGGTGACCTGAGGTGACCTGGGGTGACCTGAGATGACCCAGGTGCCTAGGGTGACCCAGGGGGGATGCGGGTCACATGGGGTGATCTGAGGTGACCTGGGTGCCATCGGGTGACCCAGGGGGCTGTGGGTGACCTGGGGTGACCCAGGTGACATGGGGTGACCCAAGGGTGACCTGAGGTGACCTGGGATGACCCAGGTGACCTGAGGTGACCTGGGTGCCATGGGGTGACCCAGGGGGCTGCGGGTGACACAGGGTGACCCGGGGTGTCCTGACATGACCTGGGTGACATGGGGTGACCCAGGGGGGATGTGGGTGCCATGGGGTGACCCAGGTGACCTGGCGTGACCTGAGGTGACCCAGGTGACATGGGGTGACCCAGGGGCTGCGGGTGCCATGGGGTGACCTGAGGTGACCTTGGTGACATGGGGTGACCCAGGTGCCATGGGGTGACCCAGGGGGCTGTGGGTGACCCAGGGTGACCTGAGGTGACCTGGGTGACATGGGGTGACCCAGGGGGATGTGGGTGCCATGGGGTGACCCAGGTGACCTGGCGTGACCTGAGGTGACCCAGGTGACATGGGGTGACCCAGGGGCTGCGGGTGACATGGGGTGACCTGAGGTGACCTTGGTGACATGGGGTGACCCAGGTGCCATGGGGTGACCCAGGGGGCTGCGGGTGACACGGTGACCTGGGGTGACCTGGGGTGACCCAGGTGCCATGGGGTGACCCAGGAGGATGCAGGTGACATGGGGTGACCTGGGGTGACCTGGGGTGACCCAGGTGACATGGGGTGACCCAGGAGGATGCAGGTGACATGGGGTGACCTGGGGTGACCTGGGGTGACCTGAGGTGACCCAGGTGACTCAAGGTGACCGGGGGTACATGGGGTGACCCGAGGTGACACGGAGTGACCCAGGGTGAGATAGGGTGACCTGAGGTGACCCGGGTGCCATGGGGTGACCTGAGGTGACCTGGGTGACCTGAGGTGACCGGGGTGCCATGGGGTGACCCAGGGGGCTGTGGGTGACACAGGGTGACCCGGGTGACCCGAGGTGACCCAGGTGACCTGAGGTGATCCGGGTGCCATGGGGTGACCCAGGGGGATGCGGGTGCCATGGGGTGACCCAGGTGACCTGGGCTGACCTGAGGTGACCCGGGTGCCATGGGGTGACCCAGGGGGCTGCGGGTGACATGGGATGACCTGAGGGACCCAAGTGGACACGGGTGACACAGGGTGACCC
>NC_140118.1:645000-654571 GCF_964237585.1 Gallinula chloropus | reverse complement strand
GAAAAAAAACCCACAAACTTCCAAGTAAACTCCCGGGGCTGAAATCTGTTTGTAGGCCGAACAGGCACACACAGCCCCCCCCACAAACACAACCCCCCCACTCCCAGGCTGCCCGACTAGCTACTGTGTTGCACTTTTGGGGTGCAGAGGCCTCTGCAGCTGCAGGAGCAGAGCTGGCTGAGCAGAGGCCTAACTGAGTAGAAGCCTTTTCCCAGGCCCCAGTTTAAAAAGTCTTTCGACAGAGAAAAAAAAAAAGCAAACTTCCTAGTAAGCTCCTGTTGCTGAAAGCTGGTCGGTAGGCCGAACACACGTAGACACAGGCCCTCCCCCCACACAAGACCCCCACTCCCAGGTATCCACACGAGTTGCTCCGGAGCACTTTTGGGGTGCAGAGGCCTTTTCAGCTGCAGGAGCAGAGCTGGCTGAGCAGAGGCCTAACTGAGTAGAAGCCTTTTCCCAGGCCCCAGTTTAAAAGGTCCTGAAAAAAAAAAAAAAAAATGGAAACTTCCTAGTAACCTCCCGGGGCTGAAATCTGTTTGTAGGCCGAACAGGCACACACAGCCCCTCCACAAACACAACCCCCCCACACCCAGGCTGCCCCACGAGCTACTGTGTTGCACTTTTGGGGTGCAGAGGCCTTTTCAGCTGCAGGAGCAGAGCTGTCTGAGCAGAGGCCTAACTGAGTAGAAGCCTTTTCCCAGGCCCCAGTTTAAAAAGTCCTGAAGAAAAAAAAAAAAAATCAAAACTTCCTAGTAAACTCCCGGGGCTGAAAGCTGGTCGGTAGGCCGAACAGGCACACACAGCCCCCCCACAAACACAACCCACCCACTCCCAGGCTGCCGCACGAGCTACAGTGGTGCACTTTTGGGATGCAGAGGCCTCTGCAGCTGCAGGAGCAGAGCTGGCTGAGCAGAGGCCTAACTGAGTAGAAGCCTTTTCCCAGGCCCCAGTTTAAAAGGTCCTGAAAAAAAAAAAAAAAATGGAAACTTCCTAGTAACCTCCCGGGGCTGAAATCTGTTTGTAGGCCGAACAGGCACACACAGCCCCTCCACAAACACAACCCCCCCACACCCAGGCTGCCCCACGAGCTACTGTGGTGCACTTTTGGGGTGCAGAGGCCTTTTCAGCTGCAGGAGCAGAGCAGCCTGAGCAGAGGCCTAACTGAGTAGAAGCCTTTTCCCAGGCCCCAGTTTAAAAAGTCTTATGACAAAGGAAAAAAAAACCCACAAACTTCCAAGTAAACTCCCGGGGCTGAAATCTGTTTGTAGGCCGAACAGGCACACACAGCCCCTCCACAAACACAACCCCCCCACTCCCAGGCTGCAACACGAGCTACTGTGTTGCACTTTTGGGGTGCAGAGGCCTCTGCAGCTGCAGGAGCAGAGCTGGCTGAGCAGAGGCCTAACTGAGTAGAAGCCTTTTCACAGGCCCCAGTTTAAAAAGTCTTATGACAAAGGAAAAAAAAAAACCACAAACTTCCAAGTAAACTCCCGGGGCTGAAAGCTGGTCGGTAGGCCGAACAGGCACACACAGCCCCCCCACAAACACAACCCACCCACTCCCAGGCTGCCCGACTAGCTACTGTGTTGCACTTTTGGGGTGCAGAGGCCTCTGCAGCTGCAGGAGCAGAGCTGGCTGAGCAGAGGCCTAACTGAGTAGAAGCCTTTTCCCAGGCCCCAGTTTAAAAGGTCCTGAAAAAAAAAAAAAATGGAAACTTCCTAGTAACCTCCCGGGGATGAAATCTGTTTGTAGGCCGAACAGGCACACACACACAGGCCCTCCCCCCACACAAGACCACCTCTCCCAGGTATCCACACTAGCTAGTCCGGAGCACTTTTGGGGTGCAGAGGCCTCTGCAGCTGCAGGAGCAGAGCTGGCTGAGCAGAGGCCTAACTGAGTAGAAGCCTTTTCACAGGCCCCAGTTTAAAAGTCCTGAAGAAAAAAAAAAAAACCCCAAACTTCCTAGTAAACTCCCGGGGCGGAAATCTGTTTGTAGGCCGAACAGGCACACACAGCCCCCCCACAAACACAACCCCCCCACTCCCAGGCTGCCCGACTAGCTACTGTGTTGCGCTTTTGGGGTGCAGAGGCCTTTTCAGCTGCAGGAGCAGAGCAGCCTGAGCAGAGGCCTAACTGAGTAGAAGCCTTTTCACAGGCCCCAGTTTAAAAAGTCTTATGACAAAGGAAAAAAAACCCACAAACTTCCTAGTAAACTCCCGGGGCTGAAATCTGTTTGTAGGCCGAACAGGCACACACAGCCCCCCCCCACAAACACAACCCCCCCACTCCCAGGCTGCCCGACGAGCTACTGTGGTGCACTTTTGGGGTGCAGAGGCCTTTTCAGCTGCAGGAGCAGAGCTGGCTGAGCAGAGGCCTAACTGAGTAGAAGCCTTTTCCCAGGCCCCAGTTTAAAAGGTCCTGAAAAAAAAAAAAAATGGAAACTTCCTAGTAACCTCCCGGGGCTGAAATCTGTTTGTAGGCCGAACAGGCACACACAGCCCCTCCACAAACACAACCCCCCCACTCCCAGGCTGCCCGACTAGCTACTGTGTTGCACTTTTGGGGTGCAGAGGCCTTTTCAGCTGCAGGAGCAGAGCAGCCTGAGCAGAGGCCTAACTGAGTAGAAGCCTTTTCACAGGCCCCAGTTTAAAAAGTCTTATGACAAAGGAAAAAAAAACCCACAAACTTCCAAGTAAACTCCCGGGGCTGAAATCTGTTTGTAGGCCGAACAGGCACACACAGCCCCCCCACAAACACAACCCCCCCACTCCCAGGCTGCCCCACGAGCTACTGTGTTGCACTTTTGGGGTGCAGAGGCCTCTGCAGCTGCAGGAGCAGAGCTGGCTGAGCAGAGGCCTAACTGAGTAGAAGCCTTTTCCCAGGCCCCAGTTTAAAAGGTCCTGAAAAAAAAAAAAATGGAAACTTCCTAGTAACCTCCCGGGGCTGAAATCTGTTTGTAGGCCGAACAGGCACACACAGCCCCTCCACAAACACAACCCCCCCACTCCCAGGCTGCCCGACTAGGTACTGTGTTGCACTTTTGGGGTGCAGAGGCCTTTTCAGCTGCAGGAGCAGAGCAGCCTGAGCAGAGGCCTAACTGAGTAGAAGCCTTTTCACAGGCCCCAGTTGAAAAAGTCTTATGACAAAGGAAAAAAAAACCCACAAACTTCCAAGTAAACTCCTGGGGCTGAAATCTGTTTGTAGGCCGAACAGGCACACACAGCCCCTCCACAAACACAACCCCCCCACTCCCAGGCTGCCTGACTAGCTACTGTGTTGCGCTTTTGGGGTGCAGAGGCCTTTTCAGCTGCAGGAGCAGAGCAGCCTGAGCAGAGGCCTAACTGAGTAGAAGCCTTTTCACAGGCCCCAGTTTAAAAAGTCTTATGACAAAGGAAAAAAAACCCACAAACTTCCTAGTAAACTCCCGGGGCTGAAATCTGTTTGTAGGCCGAACAGGCACACACAGCCCCCCCCCACAAACACAACCCCCCCACTCCCAGGCTGCCCGACGAGCTACTGTGGTGCACTTTTGGGGTGCAGAGGCCTTTTCAGCTGCAGGAGCAGAGCAGCCTGAGCAGAGGCATAAAGGAGTAGGAGCCTTCCCTAGGCCCCAGTTTAAAAAGTCTTATGACAAAGGAAAAAAAACCCCACAAACTTCCTAGTAAACTCCCGGGGCTGAAATCTGTTTGTAGGCCGAACAGGCACACACAGCCCCCCCCACAAACACAACCCCCCCACTCCCAGGCTGCAACACGAGCTACTGTGTTGCACTTTTGGGGTGCAGAGGCCTCTGCAGCTGCAGGAGCAGAGCTGGCTGAGCAGAGGCCTAACTGAGTAGAAGCCTTTTCCCAGGCCCCAGTTTAAAAAGTCCTGAAGAAAAAAAAAAAAAATCAAAACTTCCTAGTAACCTCCCGGGGCGGAAATCTGTTTGTAGGCCGAACAGGCACACACAGCCCCCCCACAAACACACCACCCCCACTCCCAGGCTGCCCGACTAGCTACTGTGTTGCACTTTTGGGGTGCAGAGGCCTTTTCAGCTGCAGGAGCAGAGCTGGCTGAGCAGAGGCCTAACTGAGTAGAAGCCTTTTCACAGGCCCCAGTTTAAAAAGTCTTATGACAAAGGAAAAAAAACCCACAAACTTCCAAGTAAACTCCCGGGGCTGAAATCTGTTTGTAGGCCGAACAGGCACACACAGCCCCCCCCACAAACACAACCCCCCCACTCCCAGGCTGCCCGACTAGCTACTGTGTTGCACTTTTGGGGTGCAGAGGCCTCTGCAGCTGCAGGAGCAGAGCTGGCTGAGCAGAGGCCTAACTGAGTAGAAGCCTTTTCCCAGGCCCCAGTTTAAAAAGTCTTTCGACAGAGAAAAAAAAAAAGCAAACTTCCTAGTAAGCTCCTGTTGCTGAAAGCTGGTCGGTAGGCCGAACACACGTAGACACAGGCCCTCCCCCCACACAAGACCCCCACTCCCAGGTATCCACACGAGTTGCTCCGGAGCACTTTTGGGGTGCAGAGGCCTTTTCAGCTGCAGGAGCAGAGCTGGCTGAGCAGAGGCCTAACTGAGTAGAAGCCTTTTCCCAGGCCCCAGTTTAAAAGGTCCTGAAAAAAAAAAAAAAAAATGGAAACTTCCTAGTAACCTCCCGGGGCTGAAATCTGTTTGTAGGCCGAACAGGCACACACAGCCCCTCCACAAACACAACCCCCCCACACCCAGGCTGCCCCACGAGCTACTGTGTTGCACTTTTGGGGTGCAGAGGCCTTTTCAGCTGCAGGAGCAGAGCTGTCTGAGCAGAGGCCTAACTGAGTAGAAGCCTTTTCCCAGGCCCCAGTTTAAAAAGTCCTGAAGAAAAAAAAAAAAAATCAAAACTTCCTAGTAAACTCCCGGGGCTGAAAGCTGGTCGGTAGGCCGAACAGGCACACACAGCCCCCCCACAAACACAACCCACCCACTCCCAGGCTGCCGCACGAGCTACAGTGGTGCACTTTTGGGATGCAGAGGCCTCTGCAGCTGCAGGAGCAGAGCTGGCTGAGCAGAGGCCTAACTGAGTAGAAGCCTTTTCCCAGGCCCCAGTTTAAAAGGTCCTGAAAAAAAAAAAAAAAATGGAAACTTCCTAGTAACCTCCCGGGGCTGAAATCTGTTTGTAGGCCGAACAGGCACACACAGCCCCTCCACAAACACAACCCCCCCACACCCAGGCTGCCCCACGAGCTACTGTGGTGCACTTTTGGGGTGCAGAGGCCTTTTCAGCTGCAGGAGCAGAGCAGCCTGAGCAGAGGCCTAACTGAGTAGAAGCCTTTTCCCAGGCCCCAGTTTAAAAAGTCTTATGACAAAGGAAAAAAAAACCCACAAACTTCCAAGTAAACTCCCGGGGCTGAAATCTGTTTGTAGGCCGAACAGGCACACACAGCCCCTCCACAAACACAACCCCCCCACTCCCAGGCTGCAACACGAGCTACTGTGTTGCACTTTTGGGGTGCAGAGGCCTCTGCAGCTGCAGGAGCAGAGCTGGCTGAGCAGAGGCCTAACTGAGTAGAAGCCTTTTCACAGGCCCCAGTTTAAAAAGTCTTATGACAAAGGAAAAAAAAAAACCACAAACTTCCAAGTAAACTCCCGGGGCTGAAAGCTGGTCGGTAGGCCGAACAGGCACACACAGCCCCCCCACAAACACAACCCACCCACTCCCAGGCTGCCCGACTAGCTACTGTGTTGCACTTTTGGGGTGCAGAGGCCTCTGCAGCTGCAGGAGCAGAGCTGGCTGAGCAGAGGCCTAACTGAGTAGAAGCCTTTTCCCAGGCCCCAGTTTAAAAGGTCCTGAAAAAAAAAAAAAATGGAAACTTCCTAGTAACCTCCCGGGGATGAAATCTGTTTGTAGGCCGAACAGGCACACACACACAGGCCCTCCCCCCACACAAGACCACCTCTCCCAGGTATCCACACTAGCTGGTCCGGAGCACTTTTGGGGTGCAGAGGCCTCTGCAGCTGCAGGAGCAGAGCTGGCTGAGCAGAGGCCTAACTGAGTAGAAGCCTTTTCACAGGCCCCAGTTTAAAAGTCCTGAAGAAAAAAAAAAAAACCCCAAACTTCCTAGTAAACTCCCGGGGCGGAAATCTGTTTGTAGGCCGAACAGGCACACACAGCCCCCCCACAAACACAACCCCCCCACTCCCAGGCTGCCCGACTAGCTACTGTGTTGCGCTTTTGGGGTGCAGAGGCCTTTTCAGCTGCAGGAGCAGAGCAGCCTGAGCAGAGGCCTAACTGAGTAGAAGCCTTTTCACAGGCCCCAGTTTAAAAAGTCTTATGACAAAGGAAAAAAAACCCACAAACTTCCTAGTAAACTCCCGGGGCTGAAATCTGTTTGTAGGCCGAACAGGCACACACAGCCCCCCCCCACAAACACAACCCCCCCACTCCCAGGCTGCCCGACGAGCTACTGTGGTGCACTTTTGGGGTGCAGAGGCCTTTTCAGCTGCAGGAGCAGAGCTGTCTGAGCAGAGGCCTAACTGAGTAGAAGCCTTTTCCCAGGCCCCAGTTTAAAAAGTCCTGAAGAAAAAAAAAAAAAATCAAAACTTCCTAGTAAACTCCCGGGGCTGAAAGCTGGTCGGTAGGCCGAACAGGCACACACAGCCCCCCCACAAACACAACCCACCCACTCCCAGGCTGCCGCACGAGCTACAGTGGTGCACTTTTGGGATGCAGAGGCCTCTGCAGCTGCAGGAGCAGAGCTGGCTGAGCAGAGGCCTAACTGAGTAGAAGCCTTTTCCCAGGCCCCAGTTTAAAAGGTCCTGAAAAAAAAAAAAAAAATGGAAACTTCCTAGTAACCTCCCGGGGCTGAAATCTGTTTGTAGGCCGAACAGGCACACACAGCCCCTCCACAAACACAACCCCCCCACACCCAGGCTGCCCCACGAGCTACTGTGGTGCACTTTTGGGGTGCAGAGGCCTTTTCAGCTGCAGGAGCAGAGCAGCCTGAGCAGAGGCCTAACTGAGTAGAAGCCTTTTCCCAGGCCCCAGTTTAAAAAGTCTTATGACAAAGGAAAAAAAAACCCACAAACTTCCAAGTAAACTCCCGGGGCTGAAATCTGTTTGTAGGCCGAACAGGCACACACAGCCCCTCCACAAACACAACCCCCCCACTCCCAGGCTGCAACACGAGCTACTGTGTTGCACTTTTGGGGTGCAGAGGCCTCTGCAGCTGCAGGAGCAGAGCTGGCTGAGCAGAGGCCTAACTGAGTAGAAGCCTTTTCACAGGCCCCAGTTTAAAAAGTCTTATGACAAAGGAAAAAAAAAAACCACAAACTTCCAAGTAAACTCCCGGGGCTGAAAGCTGGTCGGTAGGCCGAACAGGCACACACAGCCCCCCCACAAACACAACCCACCCACTCCCAGGCTGCCCGACTAGCTACTGTGTTGCACTTTTGGGGTGCAGAGGCCTCTGCAGCTGCAGGAGCAGAGCTGGCTGAGCAGAGGCCTAACTGAGTAGAAGCCTTTTCCCAGGCCCCAGTTTAAAAGGTCCTGAAAAAAAAAAAAAATGGAAACTTCCTAGTAACCTCCCGGGGATGAAATCTGTTTGTAGGCCGAACAGGCACACACACACAGGCCCTCCCCCCACACAAGACCACCTCTCCCAGGTATCCACACTAGCTGGTCCGGAGCACTTTTGGGGTGCAGAGGCCTCTGCAGCTGCAGGAGCAGAGCTGGCTGAGCAGAGGCCTAACTGAGTAGAAGCCTTTTCACAGGCCCCAGTTTAAAAGTCCTGAAGAAAAAAAAAAAAACCCCAAACTTCCTAGTAAACTCCCGGGGCGGAAATCTGTTTGTAGGCCGAACAGGCACACACAGCCCCCCCACAAACACAACCCCCCCACTCCCAGGCTGCCCGACTAGCTACTGTGTTGCGCTTTTGGGGTGCAGAGGCCTTTTCAGCTGCAGGAGCAGAGCAGCCTGAGCAGAGGCCTAACTGAGTAGAAGCCTTTTCACAGGCCCCAGTTTAAAAAGTCTTATGACAAAGGAAAAAAAACCCACAAACTTCCTAGTAAACTCCCGGGGCTGAAATCTGTTTGTAGGCCGAACAGGCACACACAGCCCCCCCCCACAAACACAACCCCCCCACTCCCAGGCTGCCCGACGAGCTACTGTGGTGCACTTTTGGGGTGCAGAGGCCTTTTCAGCTGCAGGAGCAGAGCTGGCTGAGCAGAGGCCTAACTGAGTAGAAGCCTTTTCCCAGGCCCCAGTTTAAAAGGTCCTGAAAAAAAAAAAAAATGGAAACTTCCTAGTAACCTCCCGGGGCTGAAATCTGTTTGTAGGCCGAACAGGCACACACAGCCCCCCCACAAACACAACCCCCCCACTCCCAGGCTGCCCGACTAGCTACTGTGTTGCGCTTTTGGGGTGCAGAGGCCTTTTCAGCTGCAGGAGCAGAGCAGCCTGAGCAGAGGCCTAACTGAGTAGAAGCCTTTTCACAGGCCCCAGTTTAAAAAGTCTTATGACAAAGGAAAAAAAAAACACAAACTTCCAAGTAAACTCCCGGGGCTGAAATCTGTTTGTAGGCCGAACAGGCACACACAGCCCCCCCACAAACACAACCCCCCCACTCCCAGGCTGCCGCACGAGCTACTGTGTTGCACTTTTGGGGTGCAGAGGCCTTTTCAGCTGCAGGAGCAGAGCAGCCTGAGCAGAGGCCTAACTGAGTAGAAGCCTTTTCCCAGGCCCCAGTTTAAAAGGTCCTGAAAAAAAAAAAAAAGTGGAAACTTCCTAGTAACCCCCCGGGGCTGAAATCTGTTTGTAGGCCGAACAGGCACACACAGCCCCCCCCACAAACACAACCCCCCCACTCCCAGGCTGCCCCACGAGCTACTGTGTTGCACTTTTGGGGTGCAGAGGCCTCTGCAGCTGCAGGAGCAGAGCTGGCTGAGCAGAGGCCTAACTGAGTAGAAGCCTTTTCACAGGCCCCAGTTTAAAAAGTCTTTCGACAGAGAAAAAAAAAAAGCAAACTTCCTAGTAAGCTCCTGTTGCTGAAAGCTGGTCGGTAGGCCGAACACACGTAGACACAGGCCCTCCCCCCACACAAGACCCCCACTCCCAGGTATCCACACGAGTTGCTCCGGAGCACTTTTGGGGTGCAGAGGCCTTTTCAGCTGCAGGAGCAGAGCTGGCTGAGCAGAGGCCTAACTGAGTAGAAGCCTTTTCACAGGCCCCAGTTTAAAAAGTCTTATGACAAAGGAAAAAAAAAACCGCAAACTTCCAAGTAAACTCCCGGGGCTGAAATCTGTTTGTAGGCCGAACAGGCACACACAGCCCCCCCACAAACACAACCCCCCCACTCCCAGGCTGCCCCACGAGCTACTGTGGTGCACTTTTGGGATGCAGAAGCCTCTGCAGCTGCAGGAGCAGAGCTGGCTGAGCAGAGGCCTAACTGAGTAGAAGCCTTTTCCCAGGCCCCAGTTTAAAAAGTCCTGAAGAAAAAAAAAAAAAAAACCCAAACTTCCTAGTAACCTCCCGGGGCTGAAATCTGTTTGTAGGCCGAACAGGCGCACACACACAGGCCCTCCCCCCACACAAAACCCCCACTCCCAGG
>NC_140118.1:630000-632500 GCF_964237585.1 Gallinula chloropus | reverse complement strand
TGCCGCGAGCCAACCGCTGCCGACCATCTCTCTCCCCCCCGTCGGGAGATCCACGGGACCACGGAAAAAAAGCCTCGCGGCAGGCGCCAGGCGGCACGGCACCCCCGGTCCCCGAGGCCGTCGGTCGAGCGCCGGCGACCGCCGCCGGCCACCGATCCGCGCTCCCCTCACAGCCCGCGAGGAACAAAAAAAGCCGGCAGACGCTGAGCAAAGGCGACCCAAGAGCCGTCTCGCTCTCAAAAGCTGCCAGAAACACCGCTCTGTCCCGTTTAAGGCCGGAGACGGCACGCCAATGACCGGCGGGAAATGAAGAAAAAATTTTTACTGAAGGAAAAATTTTACTGGAGAAAAAACTTTACGAACAAAAAATTTTACTGAAGGAAAAATTTTGCCGAGGAAAAAACTTTTGCTGAAAAAAAAAAAAATTTACTGGAGGAAAAACTTTTACGGAAAAAAAAATTTTGGAAGAAAAAAACCAGCCAAACGAAAAGCCACTTTTTTCACCGGGACCTCGGGACGCGGCGGCCACCCTCGCCCGATCGGATCCCCGCGCTCTCCGCGGCCGGAGGGTGAAGGCACGGCAGGCTCCCTTCGTGTGTTCCGGCCAACCCCCCGGGCTTCCAGCGCTCTCTCGTGACGGCCTCCCCACCGCCGGCCAACCGCGGCCTTCGCCCTGCGCCCGCCACTACCCATCCGCACACGCTTTCACAGCCCACCGGTAGGCAACGGCTGCCGCACTCTGCCCTCGGCCACGGCTCCCTACGAATCCCGACTCACCGGGGATGCCCCACGGAGGCTCGGATCAGCATGAGCCAACCGGGGGCGCGCGACGCCGTGCCGACAAGCAGGAGCGGTGCCGAACCACCGTGGGTACCCCGCCGAGAAGGACGCCCTGTCTGCGGCAGACTAGCGCGGGTAGTGGCCGGTCGCTGCTGTGTGTTTGCCCTCGAGGCGAGTCACCGCTCGCACCCATAATACGGAGATAGACGCCTCCTCCCCCGAAAAGCTCCAAGAGATTTCCATCTCAACGACGGCAAGGGGCGCCAGTCAACGCCCGGGTTTACCATGATGCAACTGGAGGTAACGAAAATAAGCGACCCCTTACGGCCGCTGCCGAGGGCCTGGTAGACCTGACGGCCGCTGCCGAGGGCGTGGTAGACCTGACGGCCGCTGCCGAGGGCGTGGTAGACCTGACGGCCGCTGCCGAGGGCCTGGTAGACCTGACGGCCGCTGCCGAGGGCCTGGTAGACCTGACGGCCTCTGCCGAGGGCCTGGTAGACCTGACGGCCGCTGCCGAGGGCGTGGTAGACCTGACGGCCGCTGCCGAGGGCGTGGTAGACCTGACGGCCTCTGCCGAGGGCGTGGTAGACCTGACGGACGCTGCCGAGGGCGTGGTAGACCTGACGGCCACTGCCGAGGGCGAGGTAGACCTGACGGCCTCTGCCGAGGTCCTGGTAGACCTGACGGCCGCTGCCGAGGGCGCGGTAGACCTGACGGCCGCTGCCGAGGGCGTGGTAGACCTGACGGCCGCTGCCGAGGGCCTGGTAGACCTGACGGCCTCTGCCGAGGGCCTGGTAGACCTGACGGCCGCTGCCGAGGGCGTGGTAGACCTGACGGCCGCTGCCGAGGGCGTGGTAGACCTGACGGCCTCTGCCGAGGGCGTGGTAGACCTGACGGACGCTGCCGAGGGCGTGGTAGACCTGACGGCCACTGCCGAGGGCGAGGTAGACCTGACGGCCTCTGCCGAGGTCCTGGTAGACCTGACGGCCGCTGCCGAGGGCGCGGTAGACCTGACGGCCTCTGCCGAGGGCGTGGTAGACCTGACGGCCGCTTCCGAGGGCGCGGTAGACCTGACGGCCTCTGCCGAGGGCCTGGTAGACCTGACGGCCGCTGCCGAGGGCGTGGTAGACCTGACGGCCGATGACGAGAGTGCGGTAGACCTGAGGTCTGCTGCCAAAAGCCTGGTAGACCTGACGGCCGCTGCCGAGGGCGTGGTAGACCTGACGGCCGCTGCCGAGGGCGTGGTAGACCTGACAGCCTCTGCCGAGGGCGTGGTAGACCTGACGGCCGCTGCCGAGGGCGTGGTAGACCTGAGGTCTGCTGCCAAAAGCCTGGTAGACCTGACGGCCGCTGCCGAGGGCGTGGTAGACCTGACGGCCTCTGCCGAGGGCCTGGTAGACCTGACGGCCGCTGCCGAGGGAGTGGTAGACCTGACGGCCGCTGCCGAGGGCGTGGTAGACCTGACGGCCTCGGCCGAGGGCGTGGTAGACCTGACGGACGCTGCCGAGGGCGTGGTAGACCTGACGGCCGCTGCCGAGGGCGCGGTAGACCTGACGGCCTCTGCCGAGGGCGTGGTAGACCTGACAGCCTCTGCCGAGGGCGTGGTAGACCTGACGGCCGATGCCGAGAGTGCGGTAGACCTGAGGTCTGCTGCCAAAAGCCTGGTAGACCTGAGGTCCATTGCCGGGGGCCTGGTAGACCTGACGGACTGTGTCGGAGC
>NC_140118.1:612500-617500 GCF_964237585.1 Gallinula chloropus | reverse complement strand
GCGCCGCGCCCTTCCCGGGAGACAGGGGCGGACAGCGGTGACACGGGGCTCTGCGCGCGAGCGGCCGCATCGGCAGGGAAACGGCAACGCCAGCCTCGGCAGCGGCAGAGCCGGCACACGCTGGGAAGCCTCCCTCACCGACGCGCCCTCGGCGCCGCATCGATCCAACTCGGGGAAAAAAAAAAAAGCAGCGGCCGGAGCGGGGAAGCGGCGGGTGCCGCGAGCCAACCGCTGCCGACCATCTCTCTCCCCCCCGTCGGGAGATCCACGGGACCACGGAAAAAAAGCCTCGCGGCAGGCGCCAGGCGGCACGGCACCCCCGGTCCCCGAGGCCGTCGGTCGAGCGCCGGCGACCGCCGCCGGCCACCGATCCGCGCTCCCCTCACAGCCCGCGAGGAACAAAAAAAGCCGGCAGACGCTGAGCAAAGGCGACCCAAGAGCCGTCTCGCTCTCAAAAGCTGCCAGAAACACCGCTCTGTCCCGTTTAAGGCCGGAGACGGCACGCCAATGACCGGCGGGAAATGAAGAAAAAATTTTTACTGAAGGAAAAATTTTACTGGAGAAAAAACTTTACGAACAAAAAATTTTACCGAAGGAAAAATTTTGCCGAGGAAAAAACTTTTGCTGAAAAAAAAAAAAATTTACTGGAGGAAAAACTTTTACGGAAAAAAAAATTTTGGAAGAAAAAAACCAGCCAAACGAAAAGCCACTTTTTTCACCGGGACCTCGGGACGCGGCGGCCACCCTCGCCCGATCGGATCCCCGCGCTCTCCGCGGCCGGAGGGTGAAGGCACGGCAGGCTCCCTTCGTGTGTTCCGGCCAACCCCCCGGGCTTCCAGCGCTCTCTCGTGACGGCCTCCCCACCGCCGGCCAACCGCGGCCTTCGCCCTGCGCCCGCCACTACCCATCCGCACACGCTTTCACAGCCCACCGGTAGGCAACGGCTGCCGCACTCTGCCCTCGGCCACGGCTCCCTACGAATCCCGACTCACCGGGGATGCCCCACGGAGGCTCGGATCAGCATGAGCCAACCGGGGGCGCGCGACGCCGTGCCGACAAGCAGGAGCGGTGCCGAACCACCGTGGGTACCCCGCCGAGAAGGACGCCCTGTCTGCGGCAGACTAGCGCGGGTAGTGGCCGGTCGCTGCTGTGTGTTTGCCCTCGAGGCGAGTCACCGCTCGCACCCATAATACGGAGATAGACGCCTCCTCCCCCGAAAAGCTCCAAGAGATTTCCATCTCAACGACGGCAAGGGGCGCCAGTCAACGCCCGGGTTTACCATGATGCAACTGGAGGTAACGAAAATAAGCGACCCCTTACGGCCGCTGCCGAGGGCCTGGTAGACCTGACGGCCGCTGCCGAGGGCGTGGTAGACCTGACGGCCGCTGCCGAGGCCGTGGTAGACCTGACGGCCGCTGCCGAGGTCCTGGTAGACCTGACGGCCGCTGCCGAGGGCGTGGTAGACCTGACGGCCGCTGCCGAGGGCGCGGTAGACCTGACGGCCTCTGCCGAGGGCGTGGTAGACCTGACGGACGCTGCCGAGGGCGCGGTAGACCTGACGGCCGCTGCCGAGGGCGAGGTAGACCTGACGGACGCTGCCGAGGGCGTGGTAGACCTGACGGCCGCTGCCGAGGGCCTGGTAGACCTGACGGCCGCTGCCGAGGGCGTGGTAGACCTGACGGCCGATGCCGAGAGTGCGGTAGACCTGAGGTCTGCTGCCAAAAGCCTGGTAGACCTGACGGCCGCTGCCGAGGGCGTGGTAGACCTGACAGCCGCTGCCGAGGGCGTGGTAGACCTGACAGCCTCTGCCGAGGGCGTGGTAGACCTGACGGCCGCTGCCGAGGCCGTGGTTGACCTGAGGTCTGCTGCCAAAAGCCTGGTAGACCTGACGGCCGCTGCCGAGGGCGTGGTAGACCTGACGGCCTCTGCCGAGGGCCTGGTAGACCTGACGGCCGCTGCCGAGGGCGTGGTAGACCTGACGGCCGCTGCCGAGGGCGTGGTAGACCTGACGGCCTCTGCCGAGGGCGTGGTAGACCTGACGGACGCTGCCGAGGGCGTGGTAGACCTGACGGCCGCTGCCGAGGGCGCGGTAGACCTGACGGCCTCTGCCGAGGGCGTGGTAGACCTGACGGCCGCTGCCGAGGGCGTGGTAGACCTGACGGCCGCTGCCGAGGGCGTGGTAGACCTGACAGCCTCTGCCGAGGGCGTGGTAGACCTGACGGCCGATGCCGAGAGTGCGGTAGACCTGAGGTCTGCTGCCAAAAGCCTGGTAGACCTGAGGTCCCTTGCCGGGGGCCTGGTAGACCTGACGGACTGTGTCGGAGCACCTGGGTAAGGCGCCGGGCCCCCCCCGCGCGGTGCCAGGACGACGTGGTGACCGGCCGCGATACTCTCTCCCCCAACACCCCGTTGTTTTCATCCACCACGTTCCCTGAACGTGAGCAAATCTGGTCCAAGGTCCACCCTGTCCAGCTGTTCGATAGGCCGAACACACATACACAGGCCCTCCCCCCACACAAGACCACCACTCCCAGGTATCCACACGAGCTGCACCGGAGTACTTTTGGGGTGCACAGGCCTTTTCAGAGCAGGAGCACAGCAGTCTCAGGAGAGGCCTAACTGAGTAGAAGCCTTTTCACAGGCCCCAGTTTAAAAAGTCTTATGACAAAGGAAAAAAAAACCCACAAACTTCCAAGTAAACTCCTGGGGCTGAAATCTGTTTGTAGGCCGAACAGGCACACACAGCCCCCCCCACAAACACAACCCCCCCACTCCCAGGCTGCCCGACGAGCTACTGTGTTGCACTTTTGGGGTGCAGAGGCCTTTTCAGCTGCAGGAGCAGAGCAGCCTGAGCAGAGGCATAAAGAAGTAGGAGCCTTCCCTGGGCCCCAGTTTAAAAAGTCTTATGACAAAGGAAAAAAAACCCCACAAACTTCCAAGTAAACTCCCGGGGCTGAAATCTGTTTGTAGGCCGAACAGGCACACACAGCCCCCCCACAAACACAACCCCCCCACTCCCAGGCTGCCCGACTAGCTACTGTGGTGCACTTTTGGGGTGCAGAGGCCTTTTCAGCTGCAGGAGCAGAGCTGGCTGAGCAGAGGCCTAACTGAGTAGAAGCCTTTTCCCAGGCCCCAGTTTAAAAAGTCTTATGACAAAGGAAAAAAAAAACCCACAAACTTCCAAGTAAACTCCTGGGGCTGAAATCTGTTTGTAGGCCGAACAGGCACACACAGCCCCCCCCACAAACACAACCCCCCCACTCCCAGGCTGCCCGACGAGCTACTGTGTTGCACTTTTGGGGTGCAGAGGCCTTTTCAGCTGCAGGAGCAGAGCAGCCTGAGCAGAGGCATAAAGGAGTAGGAGCCTTCCCTGGGTCCCAGTTTAAAAAGTCTTATGACAAAGGAAAAAAAAACCCACAAACTTCCAAGTAAACTCCCGGGGCTGAAATCTGTTTGTAGGCCGAACAGGCACACACAGCCCCCCCCCAAACACAACCCCCCCACTCCCAGGCTGCCCGACGAGCTACTGTGTTGCACTTTTGGGGTGCAGAGGCCTTTTCAGCTGCAGGAGCAGAGCAGCCTGAGCAGAGGCCTAACTGAGTAGAAGCCTTTTCACAGGCCCCAGTTGAAAAAGTCTTATGACAAAGGAAAAAAAAACCCACAAACTTCCAAGTAAACTCCCGGGGCTGAAATCTGTTTGTAGGCCGAACAGGCACACACAGCCCCCCCACAAACACAACCCCCCCACTCCCAGGCTGCCCGACGAGCTACTGTGTTGCACTTTTGGGGTGCAGAGGCCTTTTCAGCTGCAGGAGCAGAGCAGCCTGAGCAGAGGCATAAAGGAGTAGGAGCCTTCCCTGGGCCCCAGTTTAAAAAGTCTTATGACAAAGGAAAAAAAAACCCACAAACTTCCAAGTAAACTCCCGGGGCTGAAATCTGTTTGTAGGCCGAACAGGCACACACAGCCCCCCCACAAACACAACCCCCCCACTCCCAGGCTGCCCGACGAGCTACTGTGTTGCACTTTTGGGGTGCAGAGGCCTTTTCAGCTGCAGGAGCAGAGCAGCCTGAGCAGAGGCCTAACTGAGTAGAAGCCTTTTCCCAGGCCCCAGTTTAAAAAGTCCTGAAGAAAAAAAAAAAAACCCCGCAAACTTCCTAGTAACCTCCCGGGGCTGAAATCTGTTTGTAGGCCGAACAGACACACACACACACAGGCCCCCCCCACAAACACAACCCCCCCACTCCCAGGCTGCCGCACGAGCTACTGTGTTGCACTTTTGGGGTGCAGAGGCCTTTTCAGCTGCAGGAGCAGAGCTGGCTGACCAGAGGCCTAACTGAGTAGAAGCCTTTTCACAGGCCCCAGTTTAAAAAGTCTTATGACAAAGGAAAAAAAAACCACAAACTTCCAAGTAAACTCCCGGGGCTGAAATCTGTTTGTAGGCCGAACAGGCACACACAGCCCCCCCACAAACACAACACCCCCACTCCCAGGCTGCCGCACGAGCTACTGTGTTGCACTTTTGGGGTGCAGAAGCCTCTGCAGCTGCAGGAGCAGAGCTGGCTGAGCAGAGGCCTAACTGAGTAGAAGCCTTTCCCCGGGCCCCAGTTTAAAAAGTCCTGAAGAAAAAAAAAAAAAACAACCCAAACTTCCTAGTAAACTCCCGGGGCTGAAATCTGTTTGTAGGCCGAACAGGCACACACAGCCCCCCCACAAACACAACCCCCCCACTCCCAGGCTGCCCCACGAGCTACTGTGTTGCACTTTTGGGGTGCAGAGGCCTCTGCAGCTGCAGGAGCAGAGCTGGCTGAGCAGAGGCCTAACTGAGTAGAAGCCTTTTCCCAGGCCCCAGTTTAAAAGGTCCTGAAAAAAAAAAAAATGGAAACTTCCTAGTAACCTCCCGGGGCTGAAATCTGTTTGTAGGCCGAACAGGCACACACAGCCCCTCCACAAACACAACCCCCCCACTCCCAGGCTGCCCGACTAGCTACTGTGTTGCACT
>NC_140118.1:595000-600000 GCF_964237585.1 Gallinula chloropus | reverse complement strand
CGCCGAGACACGGCCCCCCAACCCTCTCCGGCCTCGCGGGAGACACAGGCAACACCTCGCAACGACGGGAAGCGAAGCGGAAAGGAGACCTACCCGGCCCGAGCACCGGACAACCACCCACGCGCCTCCCCCGTTACGGGGAGAACACGGGCAGAGCCGGCCCGCCGAGGGCCCTCTCCGACGCGACCCGAAAGGCCTCATCGATCAGCAGACAAGACAAGCTACGGAAGGTAGCGGGGGGCCCCGCGGCCACGGTCCTGGGACAGCAACTGCCACGCGTGCTCTACGCGCCGCGCCCTTCCCGGGAGACAGGGGCGGACAGCGGTGACACGGGGCTCTGCGCGCGAGCGGCCGCATCGGCAGGGAAACGGCAACGCCAGCCTCGGCAGCGGCAGAGCCGGCACACGCTGGGAAGCCTCCCTCACCGACGCGCCCTCGGCGCCGCATCGATCCAACTCGGGGAAAAAAAAAAAAGCAGCGGCCGGAGCGGGGAAGCGGCGGGTGCCGCGAGCCAACCGCTGCCGACCATCTCTCTCCCCCCCGTCGGGAGATCCACGGGACCACGGAAAAAAAGCCTCGCGGCAGGCGCCAGGCGGCACGGCACCCCCGGTCCCCGAGGCCGTCGGTCGAGCGCCGGCGACCGCCGCCGGCCACCGATCCGCGCTCCCCTCACAGCCCGCGAGGAACAAAAAAAGCCGGCAGACGCTGAGCAAAGGCGACCCAAGAGCCGTCTCGCTCTCAAAAGCTGCCAGAAACACCGCTCTGTCCCGTTTAAGGCCGGAGACGGCACGCCAATGACCGGCGGGAAATGAAGAAAAAATTTTTACTGAAGGAAAAATTTTACTGGAGAAAAAACTTTACGAACAAAAAATTTTACCGAAGGAAAAATTTTGCCGAGGAAAAAACTTTTGCTGAAAAAAAAATTTACTGGAGGAAAAACTTTTACGGAAAAAAAATTTTGGAAGAAAAAAACCAGCCAAACGAAAAGCCACTTTTTTCACCGGGACCTCGGGACGCGGCGGCCACCCTCGCCCGATCGGATCCCCGCGCTCTCCGCGGCCGGAGGGTGAAGGCACGGCAGGCTCCCTTCGTGTGTTCCGGCCAACCCCCCGGGCTTCCAGCGCTCTCTCGTGACGGCCTCCCCACCGCCGGCCAACCGCGGCCTTCGCCCTGCGCCCGCCACTACCCATCCGCACACGCTTTCACAGCCCACCGGTAGGCAACGGCTGCCGCACTCTGCCCTCGGCCACGGCTCCCTACGAATCCCGACTCACCGGGGATGCCCCACGGAGGCTCGGATCAGCATGAGCCAACCGGGGGCGCGCGACGCCGTGCCGACAAGCAGGAGCGGTGCCGAACCACCGTGGGTACCCCGCCGAGAAGGACGCCCTGTCTGCGGCAGACTAGCGCGGGTAGTGGCCGGTCGCTGCTCTGTGTTTGCCCTCGAGGCGAGTCACCGCTCGCACCCATAATACGGAGATAGACGCCTCCTCCCCCGAAAAGCTCCAAGAGATTTCCATCTCAACGACGGCAAGGGGCGCCAGTCAACGCCCGGGTTTACCATGATGCAACTGGAGGTAACGAAAATAAGCGACCCCTTACGGCCGCTGCCGAGGGCCTGGTAGACCTGACGGCCGCTGCCGAGGGCGTGGTAGACCTGACGGCCGCTGCCGAGGCCGTGGTAGACCTGACGGCCGCTGCCGAGGTCCTGGTAGACCTGACGGCCGCTGCCGAGGGCGTGGTAGACCTGACGGCCGCTGCCGAGGGCGCGGTAGACCTGACGGCCTCTGCCGAGGGCGTGGTAGACCTGACGGACGCTGCCGAGGGCGCGGTAGACCTGACGGCCGCTGCCGAGGGCGAGGTAGACCTGACGGCCGCTGCCGAGGGCGTGGTAGACCTGACGGCCGCTGCCGAGGGCGCGGTAGACCTGACGGCCTCTGCCGAGGGCGTGGTAGACCTGACGGACGCTGCCGAGGGCGCGGTAGACCTGACGGCCGCTGCCGAGGGCGAGGTAGACCTGACGGCCTCTGCCGAGGTCCTGGTAGACCTGACGGCCGCTGCCGAGGGCGCGGTAGACCTGACGGCCTCTGCCGAGGGCGTGGTAGACCTGACGGCCGCTGCCGAGGGCGTGGTAGACCTGACGGCCGCTGCCGAGGGCGTGGTAGACCTGACGGCCGATGCCGAGAGTGCGGTAGACCTGAGGTCTGCTGCCAAAAGCCTGGTAGACCTGACGGCCGCTGCCGAGGTCCTGGTAGACCTGACGGCCTCTGCCGAGGGCGTGGTAGACCTGACAGCCTCTGCCGAGGGCGTGGTAGACCTGACGGCCGCTGCCGAGAGTGCGGTAGACCTGAGGTCTGCTGCCAAAAGCCTGGTAGACCTGAGGTCCATTGCCGGGGGCCTGGTAGACCTGACGGACTGTGTCGGAGCACCTGGGTAAGGCGCCGGGCCCCCCCCGCGCGGTGCCAGGACGACGTGGTGACCGGCCGCGGACCTTCACATGCGATACTCTCTCCCCCAACACCCCGTTGTTTTCATCCACCACGTTCCCTGAACGTGAGCAAATCTGGTCCAAGGTCCACCCTGTCCAGCTGTTCGATAGGCCGAACACACATACACAGGCCCTCCCCCCACACAAGACCACCACTCCCAGGTATCCACACGAGCTGCACCGGAGTACTTTTGGGGTGCACAGGCCTTTTCAGAGCAGGAGCACAGCAGTCTCAGGAGAGGCCTAACTGAGTAGAAGCCTTTTCCCAGGCCCCAGTTTAAAAAGTCTTATGACAAAGGAAAAAAAAACCCACAAACTTCCAAGTAAACTCCTGGGGCTGAAATCTGTTTGTAGGCCGAACAGGCACACACAGCCCCCCCCACAAACACAACCCCCCCACTCCCAGGCTGCCCGACTAGCTACTGTGGTGCACTTTTGGGGTGCAGAGGCCTTTTCAGCTGCAGGAGCAGAGCTGGCTGAGCAGAGGCCTAGCTGAGTAGAAGACTTTTCCCAGGCTCCAGTTTAAAAAGTCCTGAAGAAAAAAAAAAAACAAACCCCAAACTTCCTAGTAACCTCCCGGGGCTGAAATCTGTTTGTAGGCCGAACAGGCACACACAGCCCCTCCACAAACACAACCCCCCCACTCCCAGGCTGCCCCACGAGCTACTGTGGTGCGCTTTTGGGGTGCAGAGGCCTTTTCAGCTGCAGGAGCAGAGCAGCCTGAGCAGAGGCCTAACTGAGTAGAAGCCTTTTCCCAGGCCCCAGTTTAAAAAGTCCTGAAGAAAAAAAAAAAAAATAAAAACCCAAACTTCCTAGTAACCTCCCGGGGCTGAAATCTGTTTGTAGGCCGAACAGGCACACACAGCCCCCCCCCCCCCCCCCAAAACACAACCCCCCCACTCCCAGGCTGCCCGACGAGCTACTGTGGTGCACTTTTGGGGTGCAGAGGCCTTTTCAGCCGCAGGAGCAGAGCAGCCTGAGCAGAGTCATAAAGGAGTAGCAGCCTTCCCTGGGCCCCAGTTTAAAAAGTCTTATGACAAAGGAAAAAAAAAACCCCAAAACTTCCTAGTAAACTCCCGGGGCTGAAAGCTGGTCGGTAGGCCGAACAGGCACACACAGCCCCCCCACAAACACAACCCCCCCACTCCCAGGCAGCCGCACGAGCTACTGTGTTGCACTTTTGGGGTGCAGAAGCCTCTGCAGCTGCAGGAGCAGAGCTGGCTGAGCAGAGGCCTAACTGAGTAGAAGCCTTTTCCCAGGCCCCTGTTTAAAAAGTCCTGAAGAAAAAAAAAAAAACCAACCCAAACTTCCAAGTAAACTCCCGGGGGTGAAATCTGTTTGTAGGCCGAACAGGCACACACACACAGGCCCTCCCCCCACACAAGACCCCCACTCCCAGGTATCCACACTATCTGCTCCGGAGCACTTTTGGGGTGCAGAGGCCTTTTCAGCTGCAGGAGCAGAGCAGCCTGAGCAGAGGCATAAAGGAGTAGGAGCCTTCCCTGGGCCCCAGTTTAAAAAGTCTTATGACAAAGGAAAAAAAAACCCACAAACTTCCAAGTAAACTCCCGGGGCTGAAATCTGTTTGTAGGCCGAACAGGCACACACAGCCCCCCCACAAACACAACCCCCCCACTCCCAGGCTGCCCGACGAGCTACTGTGTTGCACTTTTGGGGTGCAGAGGCCTTTTCAGCTGCAGGAGCAGAGCAGCCTGAGCAGAGGCCTAACTGAGTAGAAGCCTTTTCCCAGGCCCCAGTTTAAAAAGTCCTGAAGAAAAAAAAAAAAACCCCGCAAACTTCCTAGTAACCTCCCGGGGCTGAAATCTGTTTGTAGGCCGAACAGACACACACACACACAGGCCCCCCCCACAAACACAACCCCCCCACTCCCAGGCTGCCGCACGAGCTACTGTGTTGCACTTTTGGGGTGCAGAGGCCTTTTCAGCTGCAGGAGCAGAGCTGGCTGACCAGAGGCCTAACTGAGTAGAAGCCTTTTCACAGGCCCCAGTTTAAAAAGTCTTATGACAAAGGAAAAAAAAACCACAAACTTCCAAGTAAACTCCCGGGGCTGAAATCTGTTTGTAGGCCGAACAGGCACACACAGCCCCCCCACAAACACAACACCCCCACTCCCAGGCTGCCGCACGAGCTACTGTGTTGCACTTTTGGGGTGCAGAAGCCTCTGCAGCTGCAGGAGCAGAGCTGGCTGAGCAGAGGCCTAACTGAGTAGAAGCCTTTCCCCGGGCCCCAGTTTAAAAAGTCCTGAAGAAAAAAAAAAAAAACAACCCAAACTTCCTAGTAAACTCCCGGGGCTGAAATCTGTTTGTAGGCCGAACAGGCACACACAGCCCCCCCACAAACACAACCCCCCCACTCCCAGGCTGCCCCACGAGCTACTGTGTTGCACTTTTGGGGTGCAGAGGCCTCTGCAGCTGCAGGAGCAGAGCTGGCTGAGCAGAGGCCTAACTGAGTAGAAGCCTTTTCCCAGGCCCCAGTTTAAAAGGTCCTGAAA
>NC_140118.1:577500-582500 GCF_964237585.1 Gallinula chloropus | reverse complement strand
GACACCTGAGGGCTCGCGGGGCCGCGCGGCCGTCACACAGCCCGGTTCCGGTAAAGAAGCCCGGGAAACCCCACGGACGGAGGGGAGCAGGGGGAGGAAACGCGGCCACCCGGAGGGGCACGCGCCCCATCGCCGCCGAGACACGGCCCCCCAACCCTCTCCGGCCTCGCGGGAGACACAGGCAACACCTCGCAACGACGGGAAGCGAAGCGGAAAGGAGACCTACCCGGCCCGAGCACCGGACAACCACCCACGCGCCTCCCCCGTTACGGGGAGAACACGGGCAGAGCCGGCCCGCCGAGGGCCCTCTCCGACGCGACCCGAAAGGCCTCATCGATCAGCAGACAAGACAAGCTACGGAAGGTAGCGGGGGGCCCCGCGGCCACGGTCCTGGGACAGCAACTGCCACGCGTGCTCTACGCGCCGCGCCCTTCCCGGGAGACAGGGGCGGACAGCGGTGACACGGGGCTCTGCGCGCGAGCGGCCGCATCGGCAGGGAAACGGCAACGCCAGCCTCGGCAGCGGCAGAGCCGGCACACGCTGGGAAGCCTCCCTCACCGACGCGCCCTCGGCGCCGCATCGATCCAACTCGGGGAAAAAAAAAAAAGCAGCGGCCGGAGCGGGGAAGCGGCGGGTGCCGCGAGCCAACCGCTGCCGACCATCTCTCTCCCCCCCGTCGGGAGATCCACGGGACCACGGAAAAAAAGCCTCGCGGCAGGCGCCAGGCGGCACGGCACCCCCGGTCCCCGAGGCCGTCGGTCGAGCGCCGGCGACCGCCGCCGGCCACCGATCCGCGCTCCCCTCACAGCCCGCGAGGAACAAAAAAAGCCGGCAGACGCTGAGCAAAGGCGACCCAAGAGCCGTCTCGCTCTCAAAAGCTGCCAGAAACACCGCTCTGTCCCGTTTAAGGCCGGAGACGGCACGCCAATGACCGGCGGGAAATGAAGAAAAAATTTTTACTGAAGGAAAAATTTTACTGGAGAAAAAACTTTACGAACAAAAAATTTTACCGAAGGAAAAATTTTGCCGAGGAAAAAACTTTTGCTGAAAAAAAAATTTACTGGAGGAAAAACTTTTACGGAAAAAAAATTTTGGAAGAAAAAAACCAGCCAAACGAAAAGCCACTTTTTTCACCGGGACCTCGGGACGCGGCGGCCACCCTCGCCCGATCGGATCCCCGCGCTCTCCGCGGCCGGAGGGTGAAGGCACGGCAGGCTCCCTTCGTGTGTTCCGGCCAACCCCCCGGGCTTCCAGCGCTCTCTCGTGACGGCCTCCCCACCGCCGGCCAACCGCGGCCTTCGCCCTGCGCCCGCCACTACCCATCCGCACACGCTTTCACAGCCCACCGGTAGGCAACGGCTGCCGCACTCTGCCCTCGGCCACGGCTCCCTACGAATCCCGACTCACCGGGGATGCCCCACGGAGGCTCGGATCAGCATGAGCCAACCGGGGGCGCGCGACGCCGTGCCGACAAGCAGGAGCGGTGCCGAACCACCGTGGGTACCCCGCCGAGAAGGACGCCCTGTCTGCGGCAGACTAGCGCGGGTAGTGGCCGGTCGCTGCTCTGTGTTTGCCCTCGAGGCGAGTCACCGCTCGCACCCATAATACGGAGATAGACGCCTCCTCCCCCGAAAAGCTCCAAGAGATTTCCATCTCAACGACGGCAAGGGGCGCCAGTCAACGCCCGGGTTTACCATGATGCAACTGGAGGTAACGAAAATAAGCGACCCCTTACGGCCGCTGCCGAGGGCCTGGTAGACCTGACGGCCGCTGCCGAGGGCGTGGTAGACCTGACGGCCGCTGCCGAGGCCGTGGTAGACCTGACGGCCGCTGCCGAGGTCCTGGTAGACCTGACGGCCGCTGCCGAGGGCGTGGTAGACCTGACGGCCGCTGCCGAGGGCGCGGTAGACCTGACGGCCTCTGCCGAGGGCGTGGTAGACCTGACGGACGCTGCCGAGGGCGCGGTAGACCTGACGGCCGCTGCCGAGGGCGAGGTAGACCTGACGGCCGCTGCCGAGGGCGTGGTAGACCTGACGGCCGCTGCCGAGGGCGCGGTAGACCTGACGGCCTCTGCCGAGGGCGTGGTAGACCTGACGGACGCTGCCGAGGGCGCGGTAGACCTGACGGCCGCTGCCGAGGGCGAGGTAGACCTGACGGCCTCTGCCGAGGTCCTGGTAGACCTGACGGCCGCTGCCGAGGGCGCGGTAGACCTGACGGCCTCTGCCGAGGGCGTGGTAGACCTGACGGCCGCTGCCGAGGGCGTGGTAGACCTGACGGCCGCTGCCGAGGGCGTGGTAGACCTGACGGCCGATGCCGAGAGTGCGGTAGACCTGAGGTCTGCTGCCAAAAGCCTGGTAGACCTGACGGCCGCTGCCGAGGTCCTGGTAGACCTGACGGCCTCTGCCGAGGGCGTGGTAGACCTGACAGCCTCTGCCGAGGGCGTGGTAGACCTGACGGCCGCTGCCGAGAGTGCGGTAGACCTGAGGTCTGCTGCCAAAAGCCTGGTAGACCTGAGGTCCATTGCCGGGGGCCTGGTAGACCTGACGGACTGTGTCTGAGCACCTGGGTAAGGCGCCGGGCCCCCCCCGCGCGGTGCCAGGACGACGTGGTGACCGGCCGCGGACCTTCACATGCGATACTCTCTCCCCCAACACCCCGTTGTTTTCATCCACCACGTTCCCTGAACGTGAGCAAATCTGGTCCAAGGTCCACCCTGTCCAGCTGTTCGATAGGCCGAACACACATACACAGGCCCTCCCCCCACACAAGACCACCACTCCCAGGTATCCACACGAGCTGCACCGGAGTACTTTTGGGGTGCACAGGCCTTTTCAGAGCAGGAGCACAGCAGTCTCAGGAGAGGCCTAACTGAGTAGAAGCCTTTTCCCAGGCCCCAGTTTAAAAAGTCTTATGACAAAGGAAAAAAAAACCCACAAACTTCCAAGTAAACTCCTGGGGCTGAAATCTGTTTGTAGGCCGAACAGGCACACACAGCCCCCCCCACAAACACAACCCCCCCACTCCCAGGCTGCCCGACTAGCTACTGTGGTGCACTTTTGGGGTGCAGAGGCCTTTTCAGCTGCAGGAGCAGAGCTGGCTGAGCAGAGGCCTAGCTGAGTAGAAGACTTTTCCCAGGCTCCAGTTTAAAAAGTCCTGAAGAAAAAAAAAAAACAAACCCCAAACTTCCTAGTAACCTCCCGGGGCTGAAATCTGTTTGTAGGCCGAACAGGCACACACAGCCCCTCCACAAACACAACCCCCCCACTCCCAGGCTGCCCCACGAGCTACTGTGGTGCGCTTTTGGGGTGCAGAGGCCTTTTCAGCTGCAGGAGCAGAGCAGCCTGAGCAGAGGCCTAACTGAGTAGAAGCCTTTTCCCAGGCCCCAGTTTAAAAAGTCCTGAAGAAAAAAAAAAAAAATAAAAACCCAAACTTCCTAGTAACCTCCCGGGGCTGAAATCTGTTTGTAGGCCGAACAGGCACACACAGCCCCCCCCCCCCCCCCCAAAACACAACCCCCCCACTCCCAGGCTGCCCGACGAGCTACTGTGGTGCACTTTTGGGGTGCAGAGGCCTTTTCAGCCGCAGGAGCAGAGCAGCCTGAGCAGAGTCATAAAGGAGTAGCAGCCTTCCCTGGGCCCCAGTTTAAAAAGTCTTATGACAAAGGAAAAAAAAAAACCCAAAACTTCCTAGTAAACTCCCGGGGCTGAAAGCTGGTCGGTAGGCCGAACAGGCACACACAGCCCCCCCACAAACACAACCCCCCCACTCCCAGGCAGCCGCACGAGCTACTGTGTTGCACTTTTGGGGTGCAGAAGCCTCTGCAGCTGCAGGAGCAGAGCTGGCTGAGCAGAGGCCTAACTGAGTAGAAGCCTTTTCCCAGGCCCCTGTTTAAAAAGTCCTGAAGAAAAAAAAAAAAACCAACCCAAACTTCCAAGTAAACTCCCGGGGGTGAAATCTGTTTGTAGGCCGAACAGGCACACACACACAGGCCCTCCCCCCACACAAGACCCCCACTCCCAGGTATCCACACTATCTGCTCCGGAGCACTTTTGGGGTGCAGAGGCCTTTTCAGCTGCAGGAGCAGAGCAGCCTGAGCAGAGGCATAAAGGAGTAGGAGCCTTCCCTGGGCCCCAGTTTAAAAAGTCTTATGACAAAGGAAAAAAAAACCCACAAACTTCCAAGTAAACTCCCGGGGCTGAAATCTGTTTGTAGGCCGAACAGGCACACACAGCCCCCCCACAAACACAACCCCCCCACTCCCAGGCTGCCCGACGAGCTACTGTGTTGCACTTTTGGGGTGCAGAGGCCTTTTCAGCTGCAGGAGCAGAGCAGCCTGAGCAGAGGCCTAACTGAGTAGAAGCCTTTTCCCAGGCCCCAGTTTAAAAAGTCCTGAAGAAAAAAAAAAAAACCCCGCAAACTTCCTAGTAACCTCCCGGGGCTGAAATCTGTTTGTAGGCCGAACAGACACACACACACACAGGCCCCCCCCACAAACACAACCCCCCCACTCCCAGGCTGCCGCACGAGCTACTGTGTTGCACTTTTGGGGTGCAGAGGCCTTTTCAGCTGCAGGAGCAGAGCTGGCTGACCAGAGGCCTAACTGAGTAGAAGCCTTTTCACAGGCCCCAGTTTAAAAAGTCTTATGACAAAGGAAAAAAAAACCACAAACTTCCAAGTAAACTCCCGGGGCTGAAATCTGTTTGTAGGCCGAACAGGCACACACAGCCCCCCCACAAACACAACACCCCCACTCCCAGGCTGCCGCACGAGCTACTGTGTTGCACTTTTGGGGTGCAGAAGCCTCTGCAGCTGCAGGAGCAGAGCTGGCTGAGCAGAGGCCTAACTGAGTAGAAGCCTTTCCCCGGGCCCCAGTTTAAAAAGTCCTGAAGAAAAAAAAAAAAAACAACCCAAACTTCCTAGTAAACTCCCGGGGCTGAAATCTGTTTGTAGGCCGAACAGGCACACACAGCCCCCCCACAAACACAACCCCCCCACTCCCA
>NC_140118.1:557500-565000 GCF_964237585.1 Gallinula chloropus | reverse complement strand
GACCTCGCCACAGCTTTTCCCAGCCCCGTTTTGATCACGGCTCGGCCTCACCACCGCCCGAGCGCTGCTCGCGGCTTGCACCCGCGGGCAACCCGGCCCGAGGCCGGCACCGGCACCTCGCGTCTTTTGGGACACCTGAGGGCTCGCGGGGCCGCGCGGCCGTCACACAGCCCGGTTCCGGTAAAGAAGCCCGGGAAACCCCACGGACGGAGGGCAGCAGGGGGAGGAAACGCGGCCACCCGGAGGGGCACGCGCCCCACCGCCGCCGAGACACGGCCCCCCAACCCTCTCCGGCCTCGCGGGAGACACAGGCAACACCTCGCAACGACGGGAAGCGAAGCGGAAAGGAGACCTACCCGGCCCGAGCACCGGACAACCACCCACGCGCCTCCCCCGTTACGGGGAGAACACGGGCAGAGCCGGCCCGCCGAGGGCCCTCTCCGACGCGACCCGAAAGGCCTCATCGATCAGCAGACAAGACAAGCTACGGAAGGTAGCGGGGGGCCCCGCGGCCACGGTCCTGGGACAGCAACTGCCACGCGTGCTCTACGCGCCGCGCCCTTCCCGGGAGACAGGGGCGGACAGCGGTGACACGGGGCTCTGCGCGCGAGCGGCCGCATCGGCAGGGAAACGGCAACGCCAGCCTCGGCAGCGGCAGAGCCGGCACACGCTGGGAAGCCTCCCTCACCGACGCGCCCTCGGCGCCGCATCGATCCAACTCGGGGAAAAAAAAAAAGCAGCGGCCGGAGCGGGGAAGCGGCGGGTACCGCGAGCCAACCGCTGCCGACCATCTCTCTCCCCCCCGTCGGGAGATCCACGGGACCACGGAAGAAAAGCCTCGCGGCAGGCGCCAGGCGGCACGGCACCCCCGGTCCCCGAGGCCGTCGGTCGAGCGCCGGCGACCGCCGCCGGCCACCGATCCGCGCTCCCCTCACAGCCCGCGAGGAACAAAAAAAGCCGGCAGACGCTGAGCAAAGGCGACCCAAGAGCCGTCTCGCTCTCAAAAGCTGCCAGAAACACCGCTCTGTCCCGTTTAAGGCCGGAGACGGCACGCCAATGACCGGCGGGAAATGAAGAAAAAATTTTTACTGAAGGAAAAATTTTACTGGAGAAAAAACTTTACGAACAAAAAATTTTACTGAAGGAAAAATTTTGCCGAGGAAAAAACTTTTGCTGAAAAAAAAATTTACTGGAGGAAAAACTTTTACGGAAAAAAAAATTTTGGAAGAAAAAAACCAGCCAAACGAAAAGCCACTTTTTTCACCGGGACCTCGGGACGCGGCGGCCACCCTCGCCCGATCGGATCCCCGCGCTCTCCGCGGCCGGAGGGTGAAGGCACGGCAGGCTCCCTTCGTGTGTTCCGGCCAACCCCCCGGGCTTCCAGCGCTCTCTCGTGACGGCCTCCCCACCGCCGGCCAACCGCGGCCTTCGCCCTGCGCCCGCCACTACCCATCCGCACACGCTTTCACAGCCCACCGGTAGGCAACGGCTGCCGCACTCTGCCCTCGGCCACGGCTCCCTACGAATCCCGACTCACCGGGGATGCCCCACGGAGGCTCGGATCAGCATGAGCCAACCGGGGGCGCGCGACGCCGTGCCGACAAGCAGGAGCGGTGCCGAACCACCGTGGGTACCCCGCCGAGAAGGACGCCCTGTCTGCGGCAGACTAGCGCGGGTAGTGGCCGGTCGCTGCTGTGTGGTTGCCCTCGAGGCGAGTCACCGCTCGCACCCATAATACGGAGATAGACGCCTCCTCCCCCGAAAAGCTCCAAGAGATTTCCATCTCAACGACGGCAAGGGGCGCCAGTCAACGCCCGGGTTTACCATGATGCAACTGGAGGTAACGAAAATAAGCGACCCCTTACGGCCGCTGCCGAGGGCCTGGTAGACCTGACGGCCGCTGCCGAGGGCGTGGTAGACCTGACGGCCGCTGCCGAGGCCGTGGTAGACCTGACGGCCGCTGCCGAGGTCCTGGTAGACCTGACGGCCGCTGCCGAGGGCGTGGTAGACCTGACGGCCGCTGCCGAGGGCGCGGTAGACCTGACGGCCTCTGCCGAGGGCGTGGTAGACCTGACGGACGCTGCCGAGGGCGCGGTAGACCTGACGGCCGCTGCCGAGGGCGAGGTAGACCTGACGGCCGCTGCCGAGGGCGTGGTAGACCTGACGGCCGCTGCCGAGGCCGTGGTAGACCTGACGGCCGCTGCCGAGGTCCTGGTAGACCTGACGGCCGCTGCCGAGGGCGTGGTAGACCTGACGGCCGCTGCCGAGGGCGCGGTAGACCTGACGGCCTCTGCCGAGGGCGTGGTAGACCTGACGGACGCTGCCGAGGGCGCGGTAGACCTGACGGCCGCTGCCGAGGGCGAGGTAGACCTGACGGCCGCTGCCGAGGGCGTGGTAGACCTGACGGCCGCTGCCGAGGGCCTGGTAGACCTGACGGCCGCTGCCGAGGGCGTGGTAGACCTGACGGCCGCTGCCGAGGGCGTGGTAGACCTGACAGCCTCTGCCGAGGGCGTGGTAGACCTGACGGCCGCTGCCGAGGCCGTGGTAGACCTGAGGTCTGCTGCCAAAAGCCTGGTAGACCTGACGGCCGCTGCCGAGGGCGTGGTAGACCTGACGGCCTCTGCCGAGGGCCTGGTAGACCTGACGGCCGCTGCCGAGGGCGTGGTAGACCTGACGGCCGCTGCCGAGGGCGTGGTAGACCTGACGGCCTCTGCCGAGGGCGTGGTAGACCTGACGGCCGCTGCCGAGGGCGTGGTAGACCTGACGGCCGCTGCCGAGGGCGCGGTAGACCTGACGGCCTCTGCCGAGGGCGTGGTAGACCTGACGGCCGCTGCCGAGGGCGTGGTAGACCTGACGGCCGCTGCCGAGGGCGTGGTAGACCTGACAGCCTCTGCCGAGGGCGTGGTAGACCTGACGGCCGATGCCGAGAGTGCGGTAGACCTGAGGTCTGCTGCCAAAAGCCTGGTAGACCTGAGGTCCCTTGCCGGGGGCCTGGTAGACCTGACGGACTGTGTCGGAGCACCTGGGTAAGGCGCCGGGCCCCCCCCGCGCGGTGCCAGGACGACGTGGTGACCGGCCGCGATACTCTCTCCCCCAACACCCCGTTGTTTTCATCCACCACGTTCCCTGAACGTGAGCAAATCTGGTCCAAGGTCCACCCTGTCCAGCTGTTCGATAGGCCGAACACACATACACAGGCCCTCCCCCCACACAAGACCACCACTCCCAGGTATCCACACGAGCTGCACCGGAGTACTTTTGGGGTGCACAGGCCTTTTCAGAGCAGGAGCACAGCAGTCTCAGGAGAGGCCTAACTGAGTAGAAGCCTTTTCCCAGGCCCCAGTTTAAAAAGTCTTATGACAAAGGAAAAAAAAAACCACAAACTTCCAAGTAAACTCCTGGGGCTGAAATCTGTTTGTAGGCCGAACAGGCACACACAGCCCCCCCCACAAACACAACCCCCCCACTCCCAGGCTGCCCGACTAGCTACTGTGGTGCACTTTTGGGGTGCAGAGGCCTTTTCAGCTGCAGGAGCAGAGCTGGCTGAGCAGAGGCCTAACTGAGTAGAAGCCTTTTCACAGGCCCCAGTTTAAAAAGTCTTATGACAAAGGAAAAAAAAAACCCACAAACTTCCAAGTAAACTCCTGGGGCTGAAATCTGTTTGTAGGCCGAACAGGCACACACAGCCCCCCCCACAAACACAACACCCCCACTCCCAGGCTGCCCGACGAGCTACTGTGTTGCACTTTTGGGGTGCAGAGGCCTTTTCAGCTGCAGGAGCAGAGCAGCCTGAGCAGAGGCATAAAGGAGTAGGAGCCTTCCCTGGGCCCCAGTTTAAAAAGTCTTATGACAAAGGAAAAAAAAACCCACAAACTTCCAAGTAAACTCCCGGGGCTGAAATCTGTTTGTAGGCCGAACAGGCACACACAGCCCCCCCACAAACACAACCCCCCCACTCCCAGGCTGCCCCACGAGCTACTGTGGTGCACTTTTGGGGTGCAGAGGCCTCTGCAGCTGCAGGAGCAGAGCAGCCTGAGCAGAGGCCTAACTGAGTAGAAGCCTTTTCCCAGGCCCCAGTTCAAAAGTCCTGAAGAAAAAAAAAAAAAAACCCAAACTTCCTAGTAAACTCCCGGGGCTGTTTGTAGGCCAAACAGGCACACACACACAGGCCCTCCCCCCACACAAGACCACCACTCCCAGGTATCCACACGAGCTGCTCCGGAGCACTTTTCGGGTGCAGAGGCCTTTTCAGCTGCAGGAGCAGAGCAGCCTGAGCAGAGGCCTAAAGGAGTTGGAGCCTTCCCTGGGCCCCAGTTTAAAAAGTCTTATGACAAAGGAAAAAAACCCCACAAACTTCCAAGTAAACTCCCGGGGCTGAAATCTGTTTGTAGGCCGAACAGGCACACACAGCCCCCCCACAAACACAACCCACCCACTCCCAGGCTGCCCCACGAGCCTCTGTGGTGCACTTTTGGGATGCAGAGGCCTCTGCAGCTGCAGGAGCAGAGCTGGCTGAGCAGAGGCCTAACTGAGTAGAAGCCTTTTCCCAGGCCCCAGTTTAAAAAGTCTTATGACAAAGGAAAAATAACCCCAAACTTCCTAGTAAACTCCCGCGGCTGAAAGCTTGTCGGTACGCCAAACAGGCACACACAGCCCGCCCCCCCCCCCCCCACCAAACACAACCCACCCCCCACTCCCAGGCTGCCCGACTAGCTACTGTGGTGCACTTTTGGGGTGCAGAGGCCTTTTCAGCTGCAGGAGCAGAGCTGGCTGAGCAGAGGCCTAACTGAGTAGAAGCCTTTTCCCAGGCCCCAGTTTAAAAAGTCCTGAAGAAAAAAAAAAATAATCCAAACTTCCTAGTAAACTCCCGGGGCTGAAAGCTGGTCGGTAGGCCGAACAGGCACACACAGCCCCCCCACAAACACAACCCCCCCACTCCCAGGCTGCCCGACTAGCTACTGTGTTGCACTTTTGGGGTGCAGAGGCCTTTTCAGCTGCAGGAGCAGAGCAGCCTGAGCAGAGGCCTAACTGAGTAGAAGCCTTTTCACAGGCCCCAGTTTAAAAAGTCTTATGACAAAGGAAAAAAAAACCCACAAACTTCCAAGTAAACTCCCGGGGCTGAAATCTGTTTGTAGGCCGAACAGGCACACACAGCCCCTCCACAAACACAAGCCCCCCACTCCCAGGCTGCCCGACTAGCTACTGTGTTGCAATTTTGGGGTGCAGAGGCCTTTTCAGCTGCAGGAGCAGAGCTGTCTGAGCAGAGGCCTAACTGAGTAGAAGCCTTTTCACAGGCCCCAGTTTAAAAAGTCTTATGACAAAGGAAAAAAAAAACCACAAACTTCCAAGTAAACTCCCGGGGCTGAAATCTGTTTGTAGGCCGAACAGGCACACACAGCCCCCCCCACAAACACTACCCCCCCACTCCCAGGCTGCCCCACGAGCTACTGTGGTGCACTTTTGGGGTGCAGAGGCCTTTTCAGCTGCAGGAGCAGAGCAGCCTGAGCAGAGGCATAAAGGAGTAGGAGCCTTCCCTGGGCCCCAGTTTAAAAAGTCTTATGACAAAGGAAAAAAAAAAACCCCAAAACTTCCTAGTAAACTCCCAGGGCTGAAAGCTGGTCGGTAGGCCGAACAGGCACACACAGCCCCCCCACAAACACAACCCCCCCACTCCCAGGCAGCCGCACGAGCTACTGTGTTGCACTTTTGGGGTGCAGAAGCCTCTGCAGCTGCAGGAGCAGAGCTGGCTGAGCAGAGGCCTAACTGAGTAGAAGCCTTTTCCCAGGCCCCTGTTTAAAAAGTCCTGAAGAAAAAAAAAAAAAAACAACCCAAACTTCCAAGTAAACTCCCGGGGCTGAAATCTGTTTGTAGGCCGAACAGGCACACACAGCCCCCCCACAAACACAACCCCCCCACTCCCAGGCTGCCCCACGAGCTACTGTGGTGCACTTTTGGGGTGCAGAGGCCTCTGCAGCTGCAGGAGCAGAGCTGGCTGAGCAGAGGCCTAACTGAGTAGAAGCCTTTTCACAGGCCCCAGTTTAAAAAGTCTTATGACAAAGGAAAAAAAACCCACAAACTTCCAAGTAAACTCCCGGGGCTGAAATCTGTTTGTAGGCCGAACAGGCACACACAGCCCCCCCCCCAAACACAACCCCCCCACTCCCAGGCTGCCCGACTAGCTACTGTGTTGCACTTTTGGGGTGCAGAGGCCTCTGCAGCTGCAGGAGCAGAGCTGGCTGAGCAGAGGCCTAACTGAGTAGAAGCCTTTTCCCAGGCCCCAGTTTAAAAAGTCTTTCGACAGAGAAAAAAACCCCGCAAACTTCCTAGTAAGCTCCTGTTGCTGAAAGCTGGTCGGTAGGCCGAACACACGTAGACACAGGCCCTCCCCCCACACAAGACCCCCACTCCCAGGTATCCACACGAGTTGCTCCGGAGCACTTTTGGGGTGCAGAGGCCTTTTCAGCTGCAGGAGCAGAGCAGCCTGAGCAGAGGCCTAACTGAGTAGAAGCCTTTTCCCAGGCCCCAGTTTAAAAAGTCTTATGACAAAGGAAAAAAAACCCACAAACTTCCTAGTAAACTCCCGGGGCTGAAATCTGTTTGTAGGCCGAACAGGCACACACAGCCCCCCCACAAACACAACCCCCCCACTCCCAGGCTGCCCCACGAGCTACTGTGTTGCACCTTTGGGGTGCAGAGGCCTTTTCAGCTGCAGGAGCAGAGCTGGCTGAGCAGAGGCCTAACTGAGTAGAAGCCTTTTCCCAGGCCCCAGTTTAAAAAGTCCTGAAGAAAAAAAAAAAAAAAATCAAAACTTCCTAGTAAACTCCCGGGGCTGAAAGCTGGTCGGTAGGCCGAACAGGCACACACAGCCCCCCCACAAACACAACCCACCCACTCCCAGGCTGCCGCACGAGCTACAGTGGTGCACTTTTGGGATGCAGAGGCCTCTGCAGCTGCAGGAGCAGAGCTGCCTGAGCAGAGGCCTAACTGAGTAGAAGCCTTTTCCCAGGCCCCAGTTTAAAAGGTCCTGAAAAAAAAAAAAAAAATGGAAACTTCCTAGTAACCTCCCGGGGCTGAAATCTGTTTGTAGGCCGAACAGGCACACACAGCCCCTCCACAAACACAACCCCCCCACTCCCAGGCTGCCCGACTAGCTACTGTGTTGCACTTTTGGGGTGCAGAGGCATTTTCAGCTGCAGGAGCAGAGCAGTCTCAGGAGAGGCCTAACTGAGTAGAAGCCTTTTCACAGGCCCCAGTTTAAAAAGTCTTATGACAAAGGAAAAAAAACCCCACAAACTTCCAAGTAAACTCCTGGGGCTGAAAGCTGGTCAGTAGGCCGAACAGGCACACACAGCCCCCCCACAAACACAACCCCCCCACTCCCAGGCTGCCCGACTAGCTACTGTGTTGCACTTTTGGGGTGCAGAGGCCTTTTCAGCTGCAGGAGCAGAGCTGGCTGAGCAGAGGCCTAACTGAGTAGAAGCCTTTTCAGGGGCCCCAGTT
>NC_140118.1:537500-545000 GCF_964237585.1 Gallinula chloropus | reverse complement strand
AGGCAACACCTCGCAACGACGGGAAGCGAAGCGGAAAGGAGACCTACCCGGCCCGAGCACCGGACAACCACCCACGCGCCTCCCCCGTTACGGGGAGAACACGGGCAGAGCCGGCCCGCCGAGGGCCCTCTCCGACGCGACCCGAAAGGCCTCATCGATCAGCAGACAAGACAAGCTACGGAAGGTAGCGGGGGGCCCCGCGGCCACGGTCCTGGGACAGCAACTGCCACGCGTGCTCTACGCGCCGCGCCCTTCCCGGGAGACAGGGGCGGACAGCGGTGACACGGGGCTCTGCGCGCGAGCGGCCGCATCGGCAGGGAAACGGCAACGCCAGCCTCGGCAGCGGCAGAGCCGGCACACGCTGGGAAGCCTCCCTCACCGACGCGCCCTCGGCGCCGCATCGATCCAACTCGGGGAAAAAAAAAAAGCAGCGGCCGGAGCGGGGAAGCGGCGGGTACCGCGAGCCAACCGCTGCCGACCATCTCTCTCCCCCCCGTCGGGAGATCCACGGGACCACGGAAGAAAAGCCTAGCGGCAGGCGCCAGGCGGCACGGCACCCCCGGTCCCCGAGGCCGTCGGTCGAGCGCCGGCGACCGCCGCCGGCCACCGATCCGCGCTCCCCTCACAGCCCGCGAGGAACAAAAAAAGCCGGCAGACGCTGAGCAAAGGCGACCCAAGAGCCGTCTCGCTCTCAAAAGCTGCCAGAAACACCGCTCTGTCCCGTTTAAGGCCGGAGACGGCACGCCAATGACCGGCGGGAAATGAAGAAAAAATTTTTACTGAAGGAAAAATTTTACTGGAGAAAAAACTTTACGAACAAAAAATTTTACTGAAGGAAAAATTTTGCCGAGGAAAAAACTTTTGCTGAAAAAAAAATTTACTGGAGGAAAAACTTTTACGGAAAAAAAAATTTTGGAAGAAAAAAACCAGCCAAACGAAAAGCCACTTTTTTCACCGGGACCTCGGGACGCGGCGGCCACCCTCGCCCGATCGGATCCCCGCGCTCTCCGCGGCCGGAGGGTGAAGGCACGGCAGGCTCCCTTCGTGTGTTCCGGCCAACCCCCCGGGCTTCCAGCGCTCTCTCGTGACGGCCTCCCCACCGCCGGCCAACCGCGGCCTTCGCCCTGCGCCCGCCACTACCCATCCGCACACGCTTTCACAGCCCACCGGTAGGCAACGGCTGCCGCACTCTGCCCTCGGCCACGGCTCCCTACGAATCCCGACTCACCGGGGATGCCCCACGGAGGCTCGGATCAGCATGAGCCAACCGGGGGCGCGCGACGCCGTGCCGACAAGCAGGAGCGGTGCCGAACCACCGTGGGTACCCCGCCGAGAAGGACGCCCTGTCTGCGGCAGACTAGCGCGGGTAGTGGCCGGTCGCTGCTGTGTGGTTGCCCTCGAGGCGAGTCACCGCTCGCACCCATAATACGGAGATAGACGCCTCCTCCCCCGAAAAGCTCCAAGAGATTTCCATCTCAACGACGGCAAGGGGCGCCAGTCAACGCCCGGGTTTACCATGATGCAACTGGAGGTAACGAAAATAAGCGACCCCTTACGGCCGCTGCCGAGGGCCTGGTAGACCTGACGGCCGCTGCCGAGGGCGTGGTAGACCTGACGGCCGCTGCCGAGGCCGTGGTAGACCTGACGGCCGCTGCCGAGGTCCTGGTAGACCTGACGGCCGCTGCCGAGGGCGTGGTAGACCTGACGGCCGCTGCCGAGGGCGCGGTAGACCTGACGGCCTCTGCCGAGGGCGTGGTAGACCTGACGGACGCTGCCGAGGGCGCGGTAGACCTGACGGCCGCTGCCGAGGGCGAGGTAGACCTGACGGCCGCTGCCGAGGGCGTGGTAGACCTGACGGCCGCTGCCGAGGCCGTGGTAGACCTGACGGCCGCTGCCGAGGTCCTGGTAGACCTGACGGCCGCTGCCGAGGGCGTGGTAGACCTGACGGCCGCTGCCGAGGGCGCGGTAGACCTGACGGCCTCTGCCGAGGGCGTGGTAGACCTGACGGACGCTGCCGAGGGCGCGGTAGACCTGACGGCCGCTGCCGAGGGCGAGGTAGACCTGACGGCCGCTGCCGAGGGCGTGGTAGACCTGACGGCCGCTGCCGAGGGCCTGGTAGACCTGACGGCCGCTGCCGAGGGCGTGGTAGACCTGACGGCCGCTGCCGAGGGCGTGGTAGACCTGACAGCCTCTGCCGAGGGCGTGGTAGACCTGACGGCCGCTGCCGAGGCCGTGGTAGACCTGAGGTCTGCTGCCAAAAGCCTGGTAGACCTGACGGCCGCTGCCGAGGGCGTGGTAGACCTGACGGCCTCTGCCGAGGGCCTGGTAGACCTGACGGCCGCTGCCGAGGGCGTGGTAGACCTGACGGCCGCTGCCGAGGGCGTGGTAGACCTGACGGCCTCTGCCGAGGGCGTGGTAGACCTGACGGCCGCTGCCGAGGGCGTGGTAGACCTGACGGCCGCTGCCGAGGGCGCGGTAGACCTGACGGCCTCTGCCGAGGGCGTGGTAGACCTGACGGCCGCTGCCGAGGGCGTGGTAGACCTGACGGCCGCTGCCGAGGGCGTGGTAGACCTGACAGCCTCTGCCGAGGGCGTGGTAGACCTGACGGCCGATGCCGAGAGTGCGGTAGACCTGAGGTCTGCTGCCAAAAGCCTGGTAGACCTGAGGTCCCTTGCCGGGGGCCTGGTAGACCTGACGGACTGTGTCGGAGCACCTGGGTAAGGCGCCGGGCCCCCCCCGCGCGGTGCCAGGACGACGTGGTGACCGGCCGCGATACTCTCTCCCCCAACACCCCGTTGTTTTCATCCACCACGTTCCCTGAACGTGAGCAAATCTGGTCCAAGGTCCACCCTGTCCAGCTGTTCGATAGGCCGAACACACATACACAGGCCCTCCCCCCACACAAGACCACCACTCCCAGGTATCCACACGAGCTGCACCGGAGTACTTTTGGGGTGCACAGGCCTTTTCAGAGCAGGAGCACAGCAGTCTCAGGAGAGGCCTAACTGAGTAGAAGCCTTTTCCCAGGCCCCAGTTTAAAAAGTCTTATGACAAAGGAAAAAAAAAACCACAAACTTCCAAGTAAACTCCTGGGGCTGAAATCTGTTTGTAGGCCGAACAGGCACACACAGCCCCCCCCACAAACACAACCCCCCCACTCCCAGGCTGCCCGACTAGCTACTGTGGTGCACTTTTGGGGTGCAGAGGCCTTTTCAGCTGCAGGAGCAGAGCTGGCTGAGCAGAGGCCTAACTGAGTAGAAGCCTTTTCACAGGCCCCAGTTTAAAAAGTCTTATGACAAAGGAAAAAAAAAACCCACAAACTTCCAAGTAAACTCCTGGGGCTGAAATCTGTTTGTAGGCCGAACAGGCACACACAGCCCCCCCCACAAACACAACACCCCCACTCCCAGGCTGCCCGACGAGCTACTGTGTTGCACTTTTGGGGTGCAGAGGCCTTTTCAGCTGCAGGAGCAGAGCAGCCTGAGCAGAGGCATAAAGGAGTAGGAGCCTTCCCTGGGCCCCAGTTTAAAAAGTCTTATGACAAAGGAAAAAAAAACCCACAAACTTCCAAGTAAACTCCCGGGGCTGAAATCTGTTTGTAGGCCGAACAGGCACACACAGCCCCCCCACAAACACAACCCCCCCACTCCCAGGCTGCCCCACGAGCTACTGTGGTGCACTTTTGGGGTGCAGAGGCCTCTGCAGCTGCAGGAGCAGAGCAGCCTGAGCAGAGGCCTAACTGAGTAGAAGCCTTTTCCCAGGCCCCAGTTCAAAAGTCCTGAAGAAAAAAAAAAAAAAACCCAAACTTCCTAGTAAACTCCCGGGGCTGTTTGTAGGCCAAACAGGCACACACACACAGGCCCTCCCCCCACACAAGACCACCACTCCCAGGTATCCACACGAGCTGCTCCGGAGCACTTTTCGGGTGCAGAGGCCTTTTCAGCTGCAGGAGCAGAGCAGCCTGAGCAGAGGCCTAAAGGAGTTGGAGCCTTCCCTGGGCCCCAGTTTAAAAAGTCTTATGACAAAGGAAAAAAACCCCACAAACTTCCAAGTAAACTCCCGGGGCTGAAATCTGTTTGTAGGCCGAACAGGCACACACAGCCCCCCCACAAACACAACCCACCCACTCCCAGGCTGCCCCACGAGCCTCTGTGGTGCACTTTTGGGATGCAGAGGCCTCTGCAGCTGCAGGAGCAGAGCTGGCTGAGCAGAGGCCTAACTGAGTAGAAGCCTTTTCCCAGGCCCCAGTTTAAAAAGTCTTATGACAAAGGAAAAATAACCCCAAACTTCCTAGTAAACTCCCGCGGCTGAAAGCTTGTCGGTACGCCAAACAGGCACACACAGCCCGCCCCCCCCCCCCCCCACCAAACACAACCCACCCCCCACTCCCAGGCTGCCCGACTAGCTACTGTGGTGCACTTTTGGGGTGCAGAGGCCTTTTCAGCTGCAGGAGCAGAGCTGGCTGAGCAGAGGCCTAACTGAGTAGAAGCCTTTTCCCAGGCCCCAGTTTAAAAAGTCCTGAAGAAAAAAAAAAATAATCCAAACTTCCTAGTAAACTCCCGGGGCTGAAAGCTGGTCGGTAGGCCGAACAGGCACACACAGCCCCCCCACAAACACAACCCCCCCACTCCCAGGCTGCCCGACTAGCTACTGTGTTGCAATTTTGGGGTGCAGAGGCCTTTTCAGCTGCAGGAGCAGAGCTGTCTGAGCAGAGGCCTAACTGAGTAGAAGCCTTTTCACAGGCCCCAGTTTAAAAAGTCTTATGACAAAGGAAAAAAAAAACCACAAACTTCCAAGTAAACTCCCGGGGCTGAAATCTGTTTGTAGGCCGAACAGGCACACACAGCCCCCCCCACAAACACTACCCCCCCACTCCCAGGCTGCCCCACGAGCTACTGTGGTGCACTTTTGGGGTGCAGAGGCCTTTTCAGCTGCAGGAGCAGAGCAGCCTGAGCAGAGGCATAAAGGAGTAGGAGCCTTCCCTGGGCCCCAGTTTAAAAAGTCTTATGACAAAGGAAAAAAAAAAACCCCAAAACTTCCTAGTAAACTCCCAGGGCTGAAAGCTGGTCGGTAGGCCGAACAGGCACACACAGCCCCCCCACAAACACAACCCCCCCACTCCCAGGCAGCCGCACGAGCTACTGTGTTGCACTTTTGGGGTGCAGAAGCCTCTGCAGCTGCAGGAGCAGAGCTGGCTGAGCAGAGGCCTAACTGAGTAGAAGCCTTTTCCCAGGCCCCTGTTTAAAAAGTCCTGAAGAAAAAAAAAAAAAAACAACCCAAACTTCCAAGTAAACTCCCGGGGCTGAAATCTGTTTGTAGGCCGAACAGGCACACACAGCCCCCCCACAAACACAACCCCCCCACTCCCAGGCTGCCCCACGAGCTACTGTGGTGCACTTTTGGGGTGCAGAGGCCTCTGCAGCTGCAGGAGCAGAGCTGGCTGAGCAGAGGCCTAACTGAGTAGAAGCCTTTTCACAGGCCCCAGTTTAAAAAGTCTTATGACAAAGGAAAAAAAACCCACAAACTTCCAAGTAAACTCCCGGGGCTGAAATCTGTTTGTAGGCCGAACAGGCACACACAGCCCCCCCCCCAAACACAACCCCCCCACTCCCAGGCTGCCCGACTAGCTACTGTGTTGCACTTTTGGGGTGCAGAGGCCTCTGCAGCTGCAGGAGCAGAGCTGGCTGAGCAGAGGCCTAACTGAGTAGAAGCCTTTTCCCAGGCCCCAGTTTAAAAAGTCTTTCGACAGAGAAAAAAACCCCGCAAACTTCCTAGTAAGCTCCTGTTGCTGAAAGCTGGTCGGTAGGCCGAACACACGTAGACACAGGCCCTCCCCCCACACAAGACCCCCACTCCCAGGTATCCACACGAGTTGCTCCGGAGCACTTTTGGGGTGCAGAGGCCTTTTCAGCTGCAGGAGCAGAGCAGCCTGAGCAGAGGCCTAACTGAGTAGAAGCCTTTTCCCAGGCCCCAGTTTAAAAAGTCTTATGACAAAGGAAAAAAAACCCACAAACTTCCTAGTAAACTCCCGGGGCTGAAATCTGTTTGTAGGCCGAACAGGCACACACAGCCCCCCCACAAACACAACCCCCCCACTCCCAGGCTGCCCCACGAGCTACTGTGTTGCACCTTTGGGGTGCAGAGGCCTTTTCAGCTGCAGGAGCAGAGCTGGCTGAGCAGAGGCCTAACTGAGTAGAAGCCTTTTCCCAGGCCCCAGTTTAAAAAGTCCTGAAGAAAAAAAAAAAAAAAATCAAAACTTCCTAGTAAACTCCCGGGGCTGAAAGCTGGTCGGTAGGCCGAACAGGCACACACAGCCCCCCCACAAACACAACCCACCCACTCCCAGGCTGCCGCACGAGCTACAGTGGTGCACTTTTGGGATGCAGAGGCCTCTGCAGCTGCAGGAGCAGAGCTGCCTGAGCAGAGGCCTAACTGAGTAGAAGCCTTTTCCCAGGCCCCAGTTTAAAAGGTCCTGAAAAAAAAAAAAAAAATGGAAACTTCCTAGTAACCTCCCGGGGCTGAAATCTGTTTGTAGGCCGAACAGGCACACACAGCCCCTCCACAAACACAACCCCCCCACTCCCAGGCTGCCCGACTAGCTACTGTGTTGCACTTTTGGGGTGCAGAGGCATTTTCAGCTGCAGGAGCAGAGCAGTCTCAGGAGAGGCCTAACTGAGTAGAAGCCTTTTCACAGGCCCCAGTTTAAAAAGTCTTATGACAAAGGAAAAAAAACCCCACAAACTTCCAAGTAAACTCCTGGGGCTGAAAGCTGGTCAGTAGGCCGAACAGGCACACACAGCCCCCCCACAAACACAACCCCCCCACTCCCAGGCTGCCCGACTAGCTACTGTGTTGCACTTTTGGGGTGCAGAGGCCTTTTCAGCTGCAGGAGCAGAGCTGGCTGAGCAGAGGCCTAACTGAGTAGAAGCCTTTTCAGGGGCCCCAGTTTAAAAAGTCTTATGACAAAGGAAAAAAAAACCACAAACTTCCAAGTAAACTCCCGGGGCTGAAATCTGTTTGTAGGCCGGACAGGCACACACAGCCTCTCCACAAACACAACCCCCCCACTCCCAGGCTGCCCCACGAGCTACTGTGTTGCACTTTTGGGGTGCAGAGGCCTCTGCAGCTGCAGGAGCAGAGCTGGCTGAGCAGAGGCCTAACTGAGTAGAAGCCTTTTCCCAGGCCCCAGTTTAAAAGGTCCTGAAAAAAAAAAAAAAAATGGAAACTTCCTAGTAAACTCCCGGGGCTGAAATCTGTTTGTAGGCCGAACAGGCACACACACACAGGCCCTCCCCCCACACAAGACCCCCACTCCCAGGTATCCACACCAGCTGCTCCGGAGCACTTTTGGGGTGCAGAGGCCTTTTCAGCTGCAGGAGCAGAGCAGCCTGAGCAGAGGCCTAACTGAGTAGAAGCCTTTCCCCGGGCCCCAATTTTAAAAAGTCTTACGACAAAGAATAAAACCCCCCAAAACTTCCTCACAAGCTCCCGGGGCTGAAA
>NC_140118.1:517500-525000 GCF_964237585.1 Gallinula chloropus | reverse complement strand
GCACCCCCGGTCCCCGAGGCCGTCGGTCGAGCGCCGGCGACCGCCGCCGGCCACCGATCCGCGCTCCCCTCACAGCCCGCGAGGAACAAAAAAAGCCGGCAGACGCTGAGCAAAGGCGACCCAAGAGCCGTCTCGCTCTCAAAAGCTGCCAGAAACACCGCTCTGTCCCGTTTAAGGCCGGAGACGGCACGCCAAAGACCGGCGGGAAATGAAGAAAAAATTTTTACTGAAGGAAAAATTTTACTGGAGAAAAAACTTTACGAACAAAAAATTTTACTGAAGGAAAAATTTTGCCGAGGAAAAAACTTTTGCTGAAAAAAAAATTTACTGGAGGAAAAACTTTTACGGAAAAAAAAATTTTGGAAGAAAAAAACCAGCCAAACGAAAAGCCACTTTTTTCACCGGGACCTCGGGACGCGGCGGCCACCCTCGCCCGATCGGATCCCCGCGCTCTCCGCGGCCGGAGGGTGAAGGCACGGCAGGCTCCCTTCGTGTGTTCCGGCCAACCCCCCGGGCTTCCAGCGCTCTCTCGTGACGGCCTCCCCACCGCCGGCCAACCGCGGCCTTCGCCCTGCGCCCGCCACTACCCATCCGCACACGCTTTCACAGCCCACCGGTAGGCAACGGCTGCCGCACTCTGCCCTCGGCCACGGCTCCCTACGAATCCCGACTCACCGGGGATGCCCCACGGAGGCTCGGATCAGCATGAGCCAACCGGGGGCGCGCGACGCCGTGCCGACAAGCAGGAGCGGTGCCGAACCACCGTGGGTACCCCGCCGAGAAGGACGCCCTGTCTGCGGCAGACTAGCGCGGGTAGTGGCCGGTCGCTGCTGTGTGGTTGCCCTCGAGGCGAGTCACCGCTCGCACCCATAATACGGAGATAGACGCCTCCTCCCCCGAAAAGCTCCAAGAGATTTCCATCTCAACGACGGCAAGGGGCGCCAGTCAACGCCCGGGTTTACCATGATGCAACTGGAGGTAACGAAAATAAGCGACCCCTTACGGCCGCTGCCGAGGGCCTGGTAGACCTGACGGCCGCTGCCGAGGGCGTGGTAGACCTGACGGCCGCTGCCGAGGCCGTGGTAGACCTGACGGCCGCTGCCGAGGTCCTGGTAGACCTGACGGCCGCTGCCGAGGGCGTGGTAGACCTGACGGCCGCTGCCGAGGGCGCGGTAGACCTGACGGCCTCTGCCGAGGGCGTGGTAGACCTGACGGACGCTGCCGAGGGCGCGGTAGACCTGACGGCCGCTGCCGAGGGCGAGGTAGACCTGACGGCCGCTGCCGAGGGCGTGGTAGACCTGACGGCCGCTGCCGAGGCCGTGGTAGACCTGACGGCCGCTGCCGAGGTCCTGGTAGACCTGACGGCCGCTGCCGAGGGCGAGGTAGACCTGACGGCCGCTGCCGAGGGCGTGGTAGACCTGACGGCCGCTGCCGAGGGCGCGGTAGACCTGACGGCCTCTGCCGAGGGCGTGGTAGACCTGACGGACGCTGCCGAGGGCGCGGTAGACCTGACGGCCGCTGCCGAGGGCGAGGTAGACCTGACGGCCGCTGCCGAGGGCGTGGTAGACCTGACGGCCGCTGCCGAGGGCCTGGTAGACCTGACGGCCGCTGCCGAGGGCGTGGTAGACCTGACGGCCGCTGCCGAGGGCGTGGTAGACCTGACAGCCTCTGCCGAGGGCGTGGTAGACCTGACGGCCGCTGCCGAGGCCGTGGTAGACCTGAGGTCTGCTGCCAAAAGCCTGGTAGACCTGACGGCCGCTGCCGAGGGCGTGGTAGACCTGACGGCCTCTGCCGAGGGCCTGGTAGACCTGACGGCCGCTGCCGAGGGCGTGGTAGACCTGACGGCCGCTGCCGAGGGCGTGGTAGACCTGACGGCCTCTGCCGAGGGCGTGGTAGACCTGACGGCCGCTGCCGAGGGCGTGGTAGACCTGACGGCCGCTGCCGAGGGCGCGGTAGACCTGACGGCCTCTGCCGAGGGCGTGGTAGACCTGACGGCCGCTGCCGAGGGCGTGGTAGACCTGACGGCCGCTGCCGAGGGCGTGGTAGACCTGACAGCCTCTGCCGAGGGCGTGGTAGACCTGACGGCCGATGCCGAGAGTGCGGTAGACCTGAGGTCTGCTGCCAAAAGCCTGGTAGACCTGAGGTCCCTTGCCGGGGGCCTGGTAGACCTGACGGACTGTGTCGGAGCACCTGGGTAAGGCGCCGGGCCCCCCCCGCGCGGTGCCAGGACGACGTGGTGACCGGCCGCGATACTCTCTCCCCCAACACCCCGTTGTTTTCATCCACCACGTTCCCTGAACGTGAGCAAATCTGGTCCAAGGTCCACCCTGTCCAGCTGTTCGATAGGCCGAACACACATACACAGGCCCTCCCCCCACACAAGACCACCACTCCCAGGTATCCACACGAGCTGCACCGGAGTACTTTTGGGGTGCACAGGCCTTTTCAGAGCAGGAGCACAGCAGTCTCAGGAGAGGCCTAACTGAGTAGAAGCCTTTTCCCAGGCCCCAGTTTAAAAAGTCTTATGACAAAGGAAAAAAAAAACCACAAACTTCCAAGTAAACTCCTGGGGCTGAAATCTGTTTGTAGGCCGAACAGGCACACACAGCCCCCCCCACAAACACAACCCCCCCACTCCCAGGCTGCCCGACTAGCTACTGTGGTGCACTTTTGGGGTGCAGAGGCCTTTTCAGCTGCAGGAGCAGAGCTGGCTGAGCAGAGGCCTAACTGAGTAGAAGCCTTTTCACAGGCCCCAGTTTAAAAAGTCTTATGACAAAGGAAAAAAAAAACCCACAAACTTCCAAGTAAACTCCTGGGGCTGAAATCTGTTTGTAGGCCGAACAGGCACACACAGCCCCCCCCACAAACACAACACCCCCACTCCCAGGCTGCCCGACGAGCTACTGTGTTGCACTTTTGGGGTGCAGAGGCCTTTTCAGCTGCAGGAGCAGAGCAGCCTGAGCAGAGGCATAAAGGAGTAGGAGCCTTCCCTGGGCCCCAGTTTAAAAAGTCTTATGACAAAGGAAAAAAAAACCCACAAACTTCCAAGTAAACTCCCGGGGCTGAAATCTGTTTGTAGGCCGAACAGGCACACACAGCCCCCCCACAAACACAACCCCCCCACTCCCAGGCTGCCCCACGAGCTACTGTGGTGCACTTTTGGGGTGCAGAGGCCTCTGCAGCTGCAGGAGCAGAGCAGCCTGAGCAGAGGCCTAACTGAGTAGAAGCCTTTTCCCAGGCCCCAGTTCAAAAGTCCTGAAGAAAAAAAAAAAAAAACCCAAACTTCCTAGTAAACTCCCGGGGCTGTTTGTAGGCCAAACAGGCACACACACACAGGCCCTCCCCCCACACAAGACCACCACTCCCAGGTATCCACACGAGCTGCTCCGGAGCACTTTTCGGGTGCAGAGGCCTTTTCAGCTGCAGGAGCAGAGCAGCCTGAGCAGAGGCCTAAAGGAGTTGGAGCCTTCCCTGGGCCCCAGTTTAAAAAGTCTTATGACAAAGGAAAAAAACCCCACAAACTTCCAAGTAAACTCCCGGGGCTGAAATCTGTTTGTAGGCCGAACAGGCACACACAGCCCCCCCACAAACACAACCCACCCACTCCCAGGCTGCCCCACGAGCCTCTGTGGTGCACTTTTGGGATGCAGAGGCCTCTGCAGCTGCAGGAGCAGAGCTGGCTGAGCAGAGGCCTAACTGAGTAGAAGCCTTTTCCCAGGCCCCAGTTTAAAAAGTCTTATGACAAAGGAAAAATAACCCCAAACTTCCTAGTAAACTCCCGCGGCTGAAAGCTTGTCGGTACGCCAAACAGGCACACACAGCCCGCCCCCCCCCCCCCCACCAAACACAACCCACCCCCCACTCCCAGGCTGCCCGACTAGCTACTGTGGTGCACTTTTGGGGTGCAGAGGCCTTTTCAGCTGCAGGAGCAGAGCTGGCTGAGCAGAGGCCTAACTGAGTAGAAGCCTTTTCCCAGGCCCCAGTTTAAAAAGTCCTGAAGAAAAAAAAAAATAATCCAAACTTCCTAGTAAACTCCCGGGGCTGAAAGCTGGTCGGTAGGCCGAACAGGCACACACAGCCCCCCCACAAACACAACCCCCCCACTCCCAGGCTGCCCGACTAGCTACTGTGTTGCACTTTTGGGGTGCAGAGGCCTTTTCAGCTGCAGGAGCAGAGCAGCCTGAGCAGAGGCCTAACTGAGTAGAAGCCTTTTCACAGGCCCCAGTTTAAAAAGTCTTATGACAAAGGAAAAAAAAACCCACAAACTTCCAAGTAAACTCCCGGGGCTGAAATCTGTTTGTAGGCCGAACAGGCACACACAGCCCCTCCACAAACACAAGCCCCCCACTCCCAGGCTGCCCGACTAGCTACTGTGTTGCAATTTTGGGGTGCAGAGGCCTTTTCAGCTGCAGGAGCAGAGCTGTCTGAGCAGAGGCCTAACTGAGTAGAAGCCTTTTCACAGGCCCCAGTTTAAAAAGTCTTATGACAAAGGAAAAAAAAAACCACAAACTTCCAAGTAAACTCCCGGGGCTGAAATCTGTTTGTAGGCCGAACAGGCACACACAGCCCCCCCCACAAACACTACCCCCCCACTCCCAGGCTGCCCCACGAGCTACTGTGGTGCACTTTTGGGGTGCAGAGGCCTTTTCAGCTGCAGGAGCAGAGCAGCCTGAGCAGAGGCATAAAGGAGTAGGAGCCTTCCCTGGGCCCCAGTTTAAAAAGTCTTATGACAAAGGAAAAAAAAAAACCCCAAAACTTCCTAGTAAACTCCCAGGGCTGAAAGCTGGTCGGTAGGCCGAACAGGCACACACAGCCCCCCCACAAACACAACCCCCCCACTCCCAGGCAGCCGCACGAGCTACTGTGTTGCACTTTTGGGGTGCAGAAGCCTCTGCAGCTGCAGGAGCAGAGCTGGCTGAGCAGAGGCCTAACTGAGTAGAAGCCTTTTCCCAGGCCCCTGTTTAAAAAGTCCTGAAGAAAAAAAAAAAAAAACAACCCAAACTTCCAAGTAAACTCCCGGGGCTGAAATCTGTTTGTAGGCCGAACAGGCACACACAGCCCCCCCACAAACACAACCCCCCCACTCCCAGGCTGCCCCACGAGCTACTGTGGTGCACTTTTGGGGTGCAGAGGCCTCTGCAGCTGCAGGAGCAGAGCTGGCTGAGCAGAGGCCTAACTGAGTAGAAGCCTTTTCACAGGCCCCAGTTTAAAAAGTCTTATGACAAAGGAAAAAAAACCCACAAACTTCCAAGTAAACTCCCGGGGCTGAAATCTGTTTGTAGGCCGAACAGGCACACACAGCCCCCCCCCCAAACACAACCCCCCCACTCCCAGGCTGCCCGACTAGCTACTGTGTTGCACTTTTGGGGTGCAGAGGCCTCTGCAGCTGCAGGAGCAGAGCTGGCTGAGCAGAGGCCTAACTGAGTAGAAGCCTTTTCCCAGGCCCCAGTTTAAAAAGTCTTTCGACAGAGAAAAAAACCCCGCAAACTTCCTAGTAAGCTCCTGTTGCTGAAAGCTGGTCGGTAGGCCGAACACACGTAGACACAGGCCCTCCCCCCACACAAGACCCCCACTCCCAGGTATCCACACGAGTTGCTCCGGAGCACTTTTGGGGTGCAGAGGCCTTTTCAGCTGCAGGAGCAGAGCAGCCTGAGCAGAGGCCTAACTGAGTAGAAGCCTTTTCCCAGGCCCCAGTTTAAAAAGTCTTATGACAAAGGAAAAAAAACCCACAAACTTCCTAGTAAACTCCCGGGGCTGAAATCTGTTTGTAGGCCGAACAGGCACACACAGCCCCCCCACAAACACAACCCCCCCACTCCCAGGCTGCCCCACGAGCTACTGTGTTGCACCTTTGGGGTGCAGAGGCCTTTTCAGCTGCAGGAGCAGAGCTGGCTGAGCAGAGGCCTAACTGAGTAGAAGCCTTTTCCCAGGCCCCAGTTTAAAAAGTCCTGAAGAAAAAAAAAAAAAAAATCAAAACTTCCTAGTAAACTCCCGGGGCTGAAAGCTGGTCGGTAGGCCGAACAGGCACACACAGCCCCCCCACAAACACAACCCACCCACTCCCAGGCTGCCGCACGAGCTACAGTGGTGCACTTTTGGGATGCAGAGGCCTCTGCAGCTGCAGGAGCAGAGCTGCCTGAGCAGAGGCCTAACTGAGTAGAAGCCTTTTCCCAGGCCCCAGTTTAAAAGGTCCTGAAAAAAAAAAAAAAAATGGAAACTTCCTAGTAACCTCCCGGGGCTGAAATCTGTTTGTAGGCCGAACAGGCACACACAGCCCCTCCACAAACACAACCCCCCCACTCCCAGGCTGCCCGACTAGCTACTGTGTTGCACTTTTGGGGTGCAGAGGCATTTTCAGCTGCAGGAGCAGAGCAGTCTCAGGAGAGGCCTAACTGAGTAGAAGCCTTTTCACAGGCCCCAGTTTAAAAAGTCTTATGACAAAGGAAAAAAAACCCCACAAACTTCCAAGTAAACTCCTGGGGCTGAAAGCTGGTCAGTAGGCCGAACAGGCACACACAGCCCCCCCACAAACACAACCCCCCCACTCCCAGGCTGCCCGACTAGCTACTGTGTTGCACTTTTGGGGTGCAGAGGCCTTTTCAGCTGCAGGAGCAGAGCTGGCTGAGCAGAGGCCTAACTGAGTAGAAGCCTTTTCAGGGGCCCCAGTTTAAAAAGTCTTATGACAAAGGAAAAAAAAACCACAAACTTCCAAGTAAACTCCCGGGGCTGAAATCTGTTTGTAGGCCGGACAGGCACACACAGCCTCTCCACAAACACAACCCCCCCACTCCCAGGCTGCCCCACGAGCTACTGTGTTGCACTTTTGGGGTGCAGAGGCCTCTGCAGCTGCAGGAGCAGAGCTGGCTGAGCAGAGGCCTAACTGAGTAGAAGCCTTTTCCCAGGCCCCAGTTTAAAAGGTCCTGAAAAAAAAAAAAAAAATGGAAACTTCCTAGTAAACTCCCGGGGCTGAAATCTGTTTGTAGGCCGAACAGGCACACACACACAGGCCCTCCCCCCACACAAGACCCCCACTCCCAGGTATCCACACCAGCTGCTCCGGAGCACTTTTGGGGTGCAGAGGCCTTTTCAGCTGCAGGAGCAGAGCAGCCTGAGCAGAGGCCTAACTGAGTAGAAGCCTTTCCCCGGGCCCCAATTTTAAAAAGTCTTACGACAAAGAATAAAACCCCCCAAAACTTCCTCACAAGCTCCCGGGGCTGAAAGCTGCTCGGTTGGCCGAACACACACACATACGCACGCACAGGCCCTCCCCCCCATACAACCCCTCCACTGCCAGGTAGCCCCACGAACTTTCTGCAGCGCAGTTTTTCGATGCAGGTGCATTCAGAGCCGCAGGAGGAGTGCAGGCCGATTAGATGTGCCTGCCTCTGTGCCAGGCCCTGGCAGTGCCTACTTTTACAAGCGGAAAAAAAGAAATGAAGGTAACTCGTAATAAGCTCCCGGGGCTGAAAGCTCTTCCTGGGCTGAACACCGCTCCCCGCC
>NC_140118.1:510000-512500 GCF_964237585.1 Gallinula chloropus | reverse complement strand
GCTGACTAATATGCTTAAATTCAGCGGGTCGCCACGTCTGATCTGAGGTCGCAAGCCGCAAAGGAGGAGGAGGAGGAGGACGCGGCGGCGCCGGCGCGGGGAGACTCGACCCGCGCGCGCACGACGCGCGCCGCAAAAAAAGCCCCAGCCCGGAGACGGCCCGAGTCGCCGGCGCGTCGGACGACGACACGCGCGCGGCGGCAGGAGGGAGAGAGACGGCTCGCGGGGAACGCGGCGGCGACCGGAGGAGGGGAGGGCGGCGACGGGACGCAGAGCGAGCGGGCGGGCGGAGGAAGACCGCCCGCCGCCGCCCGTCCGCGCCCGTCGTCCCTCTCCCCGCCGGGCACACGCGCGCGCGCGGCAGCACGGCGCGGTACCGCCGCCGGTACCCCCAACCCGCAGACAGCCGCCCGCGCGAGAGGCCGGCGGGAGGAGCGAGGCCCGCGCCTCGCACCCACCGCGACACCCCCTTTTTTCTCTTTCCGCGTCGCCTTCTCGCCGCGCTCCCCCGGCGAGACGAGCTCCGGCCCAGCGGGCGGCTCCGGGAGCGGGGAGCTTCGGAGCGCTCCCCGAGTCTCCGTTTAGGGGGACGAAGGCCGCGCGCCGAAACGGCGGGCGGGCCTGCGAGGCGCCCCAGCCGCGCCGCCCCGGCCCGCCGGCACCCCTCGCCGGCGAGCGAGGGAAAGAAGCCGGCGGCCCGGGAGGCGATTGATCGCAAAGCGACGCTCAGACAGGCGTAGCCCCGGGAGGAACCCGGGGCCGCAAGTGCGTTCGAAGTGTCGATGATCAATGTGTCCTGCAATTCACATTAATTCTCGCAGCTAGCTGCGTTCTTCATCGACGCACGAGCCGAGTGATCCACCGCCAAGAGTTGTCTGGCATTTCAGAACCGCCCCCGCAACGCGGGGCGGTCGTGGCCGGCAGCGCTCCGCAGCGGAGCCCCCCCCTTCTTTGCCGAGCGACGGCCCGCCCGCCGCCCCCACCAACGCACGCCAGGAGCGGCGAAAGCGGCGCGACGGACGGGCCTCGCGCCTCGGACGACCGGACGAGCAACGCCCAAAACAAGGGACAGGACCGGGAAAAAATCAAAGGATTCCCAACGGCGAGCGACGGCGCGGAGCACGCGCTCCCGAAAACCCACCGACCTGCGCGGGGAAAGACGCCCGTCGCTCGCTTCGGAGGCGGCCCAGGCGCTCGGGCTCGGCCCGGCCCTCCGCGCGGAGGACGCGGGGCGCGCGCCCGGCCGCGGCACCGGCCTTGCCCGCTTTTCTCGCCTCCCTTTTTTTCACGGCGGCCGGCTTCGCCCCTTCCTCCGGCTCGCAGCGACGCCGGCAACCCTCGGCGGCCCTCCGGCCGCCTAACCCCCCCGCGGAGGCAGGCGGCCAACCACCCGCGGAAGCCCGAAGCTCGCGGCGACCAACCGCCCGCGGCCTGACGCCGGATGGCACGCGCCGCCCCAGCAGCAAAAAAAGCCTGGGCGGACGGCGCGCCCGCCTCGGACCGCCGCCGCCCGCTTCTCGCTCGACCCCTCCCCTCCCCCTTTTTTCCAGCCACGCGACCGGGGCAAAAAGGCGGACGGCGCTAAGCTCGGGGACGGCTCCCGCTCTCCCCGCTTCCGCGCGGAGAACGGAGGAGGGACGACCCCGGCCGCGCGCGGCCACCCGCCCGCGGCGCGGGCGGGGGGGGAAAGGGCGGCGGAGAAAAGGGGGCGGGCGGGGCCCGCGGACGGGCGGCCGCCCGACAGCGGCGCGCGCCCTCCGGCCGACCGACCAAAGACGAGAGCGGTGCCGCCGCCGCTCGGCCGGGGCGCCGCCAGCGGCGGGGGGGCGGCGACCGGAGACCACCGAGCGAGAGCCAGCGCGCGCTCGCCGGGGCAGGGAGCGAAGGGTCGCCCCTTCGAGAGGACGAGCAGGCGGCCGGCCGCGGCCGGCCGGCACACCGCGGTCTCGCCGACGGAAAAAAAGCCGGACCGCGGAGAGGGGGGGCAGCGGTCACGCCCCTCCCCGGCGCGGCACGGACGCCCTCGGGGAACGAGCGCGGAGCGGCGGCGGCCGCCTCGCCGGCCCGCGGCGCGGTGGAGGGCGCCTTCCGAGAGAAGCTCCCGTGGGCGCCCCACACCCCCCACGCCGCGCGCGTCGAGGCACGCGCCGCCGCCGCCCGGCCGCCCCCGTCGGGTCGCGTCGAGCCGCCCGAGTCTTTAAACCTCCGCCCGGCTCCGCGGCCTTCGACCCCCGGAGCTCGCCGAGGGAGGGCCGCGGAGGCGCGGGCGCTAGGTACCTGGCCCTGAGCTTGAGGGAAACGACCCGCAAGGCCCCGCGGGGGTGCCTGCCCCGCTGCCACCCTCGGGGCAGCGTCCGCCCGCGGGGGCGCGCCCGACACCCGCCGCTACCGCCTCCGTCTTCCTTCCCGGGGACCGAGGTCTCCCTCAATAGCCCGGCGCTGCGCCCGGGAGGACCGACGGGGCTCGGGCCGCCCCGCTCGCGCGGGACGAGACCCGGCG
>NC_140118.1:500000-505000 GCF_964237585.1 Gallinula chloropus | reverse complement strand
TTACTGAAGAAAAAATTTTGCCGAGGAAAAAACTTTTGCTGAAAAAAAAATTTACTGGAGGAAAAACTTTTACGGAAAAAAAAATTTTGGAAGAAAAAAACCAGCCAAACGAAAAGCCACTTTTTTCACCGGGACCTCGGGACGCGGCGGCCACCCTCGCCCGATCGATCCCCGCGCTCTCCGCGGCCGGAGGGTGAAGGCACGGCAGGCTCCCTTCGTGTGTTCCGGCCAACCCCCCGGGCTTCCAGCGCTCTCTCGTGACGGCCTCCCCACCGCCGGCCAACCGCGGCCTTCGCCCTGCGCCCGCCACTACCCATCCGCACACGCTTTCACAGCCCACCGGTAGGCAACGGCTGCCGCACTCTGCCCTCGGCCACGGCTCCCTACGAATCCCGACTCACCGGGGATGCCCCACGGAGGCTCGGATCAGCATGAGCCAACCGGGGGCGCGCGACGCCGTGCCGACAAGCAGGAGCGGTGCCGAACCACCGTGGGTACCCCGCCGAGAAGGACGCCCTGTCTGCGGCAGACTAGCGCGGGTAGTGGCCGGTCGCTGCTGTGTGGTTGCCCTCGAGGCGAGTCACCGCTCGCACCCATAATACGGAGATAGACGCCTCCTCCCCCGAAAAGCTCCAAGAGATTTCCATCTCAACGACGGCAAGGGGCGCCAGTCAACGCCCGGGTTTACCATGATGCAACTGGAGGTAACGAAAATAAGCGACCCCTTACGGCCGCTGCCGAGGGCCTGGTAGACCTGACGGCCGCTGCCGAGGGCGTGGTAGACCTGACGGCCGCTGCCGAGGCCGTGGTAGACCTGACGGCCGCTGCCGAGGTCCTGGTAGACCTGACGGCCGCTGCCGAGGGCGTGGTAGACCTGACGGCCGCTGCCGAGGGCGCGGTAGACCTGACGGCCTCTGCCGAGGGCGTGGTAGACCTGACGGACGCTGCCGAGGGCGCGGTAGACCTGACGGCCGCTGCCGAGGGCGAGGTAGACCTGACGGCCGCTGCCGAGGGCGTGGTAGACCTGACGGCCGCTGCCGAGGCCGTGGTAGACCTGACGGCCGCTGCCGAGGTCCTGGTAGACCTGACGGCCGCTGCCGAGGGCGAGGTAGACCTGACGGCCGCTGCCGAGGGCGTGGTAGACCTGACGGCCGCTGCCGAGGGCGCGGTAGACCTGACGGCCTCTGCCGAGGGCGTGGTAGACCTGACGGACGCTGCCGAGGGCGCGGTAGACCTGACGGCCGCTGCCGAGGGCGAGGTAGACCTGACGGCCGCTGCCGAGGGCGTGGTAGACCTGACGGCCGCTGCCGAGGGCCTGGTAGACCTGACGGCCGCTGCCGAGGGCGTGGTAGACCTGACGGCCGCTGCCGAGGGCGTGGTAGACCTGACAGCCTCTGCCGAGGGCGTGGTAGACCTGACGGCCGCTGCCGAGGCCGTGGTAGACCTGAGGTCTGCTGCCAAAAGCCTGGTAGACCTGACGGCCGCTGCCGAGGGCGTGGTAGACCTGACGGCCTCTGCCGAGGGCCTGGTAGACCTGACGGCCGCTGCCGAGGGCGTGGTAGACCTGACGGCCGCTGCCGAGGGCGTGGTAGACCTGACGGCCTCTGCCGAGGGCGTGGTAGACCTGACGGCCGCTGCCGAGGGCGTGGTAGACCTGACGGCCGCTGCCGAGGGCGCGGTAGACCTGACGGCCTCTGCCGAGGGCGTGGTAGACCTGACGGCCGCTGCCGAGGGCGTGGTAGACCTGACGGCCGCTGCCGAGGGCGTGGTAGACCTGACAGCCTCTGCCGAGGGCGTGGTAGACCTGACGGCCGATGCCGAGAGTGCGGTAGACCTGAGGTCTGCTGCCAAAAGCCTGGTAGACCTGAGGTCCCTTGCCGGGGGCCTGGTAGACCTGACGGACTGTGTCGGAGCACCTGGGTAAGGCGCCGGGCCCCCCCCGCGCGGTGCCAGGACGACGTGGTGACCGGCCGCGATACTCTCTCCCCCAACACCCCGTTGTTTTCATCCACCACGTTCCCTGAACGTGAGCAAATCTGGTCCAAGGTCCACCCTGTCCAGCTGTTCGATAGGCCGAACACACATACACAGGCCCTCCCCCCACACAAGACCACCACTCCCAGGTATCCACACGAGCTGCACCGGAGTACTTTTGGGGTGCACAGGCCTTTTCAGAGCAGGAGCACAGCAGTCTCAGGAGAGGCCTAACTGAGTAGAAGCCTTTTCCCAGGCCCCAGTTTAAAAAGTCTTATGACAAAGGAAAAAAAAAACCACAAACTTCCAAGTAAACTCCTGGGGCTGAAATCTGTTTGTAGGCCGAACAGGCACACACAGCCCCCCCCACAAACACAACCCCCCCACTCCCAGGCTGCCCGACTAGCTACTGTGGTGCACTTTTGGGGTGCAGAGGCCTTTTCAGCTGCAGGAGCAGAGCTGGCTGAGCAGAGGCCTAACTGAGTAGAAGCCTTTTCACAGGCCCCAGTTTAAAAAGTCTTATGACAAAGGAAAAAAAAAACCCACAAACTTCCAAGTAAACTCCTGGGGCTGAAATCTGTTTGTAGGCCGAACAGGCACACACAGCCCCCCCCACAAACACAACACCCCCACTCCCAGGCTGCCCGACGAGCTACTGTGTTGCACTTTTGGGGTGCAGAGGCCTTTTCAGCTGCAGGAGCAGAGCAGCCTGAGCAGAGGCATAAAGGAGTAGGAGCCTTCCCTGGGCCCCAGTTTAAAAAGTCTTATGACAAAGGAAAAAAAAACCCACAAACTTCCAAGTAAACTCCCGGGGCTGAAATCTGTTTGTAGGCCGAACAGGCACACACAGCCCCCCCACAAACACAACCCCCCCACTCCCAGGCTGCCCCACGAGCTACTGTGGTGCACTTTTGGGGTGCAGAGGCCTCTGCAGCTGCAGGAGCAGAGCAGCCTGAGCAGAGGCCTAACTGAGTAGAAGCCTTTTCCCAGGCCCCAGTTCAAAAGTCCTGAAGAAAAAAAAAAAAAAACCCAAACTTCCTAGTAAACTCCCGGGGCTGTTTGTAGGCCAAACAGGCACACACACACAGGCCCTCCCCCCACACAAGACCACCACTCCCAGGTATCCACACGAGCTGCTCCGGAGCACTTTTCGGGTGCAGAGGCCTTTTCAGCTGCAGGAGCAGAGCAGCCTGAGCAGAGGCCTAAAGGAGTTGGAGCCTTCCCTGGGCCCCAGTTTAAAAAGTCTTATGACAAAGGAAAAAAACCCCACAAACTTCCAAGTAAACTCCCGGGGCTGAAATCTGTTTGTAGGCCGAACAGGCACACACAGCCCCCCCACAAACACAACCCACCCACTCCCAGGCTGCCCCACGAGCCTCTGTGGTGCACTTTTGGGATGCAGAGGCCTCTGCAGCTGCAGGAGCAGAGCTGGCTGAGCAGAGGCCTAACTGAGTAGAAGCCTTTTCCCAGGCCCCAGTTTAAAAAGTCTTATGACAAAGGAAAAATAACCCCAAACTTCCTAGTAAACTCCCGCGGCTGAAAGCTTGTCGGTACGCCAAACAGGCACACACAGCCCGCCCCCCCCCCCCCCACCAAACACAACCCACCCCCCACTCCCAGGCTGCCCGACTAGCTACTGTGGTGCACTTTTGGGGTGCAGAGGCCTTTTCAGCTGCAGGAGCAGAGCTGGCTGAGCAGAGGCCTAACTGAGTAGAAGCCTTTTCCCAGGCCCCAGTTTAAAAAGTCCTGAAGAAAAAAAAAAATAATCCAAACTTCCTAGTAAACTCCCGGGGCTGAAAGCTGGTCGGTAGGCCGAACAGGCACACACAGCCCCCCCACAAACACAACCCCCCCACTCCCAGGCTGCCCGACTAGCTACTGTGTTGCACTTTTGGGGTGCAGAGGCCTTTTCAGCTGCAGGAGCAGAGCAGCCTGAGCAGAGGCCTAACTGAGTAGAAGCCTTTTCACAGGCCCCAGTTTAAAAAGTCTTATGACAAAGGAAAAAAAAACCCACAAACTTCCAAGTAAACTCCCGGGGCTGAAATCTGTTTGTAGGCCGAACAGGCACACACAGCCCCTCCACAAACACAAGCCCCCCACTCCCAGGCTGCCCGACTAGCTACTGTGTTGCAATTTTGGGGTGCAGAGGCCTTTTCAGCTGCAGGAGCAGAGCTGTCTGAGCAGAGGCCTAACTGAGTAGAAGCCTTTTCACAGGCCCCAGTTTAAAAAGTCTTATGACAAAGGAAAAAAAAAACCACAAACTTCCAAGTAAACTCCCGGGGCTGAAATCTGTTTGTAGGCCGAACAGGCACACACAGCCCCCCCCACAAACACTACCCCCCCACTCCCAGGCTGCCCCACGAGCTACTGTGGTGCACTTTTGGGGTGCAGAGGCCTTTTCAGCTGCAGGAGCAGAGCAGCCTGAGCAGAGGCATAAAGGAGTAGGAGCCTTCCCTGGGCCCCAGTTTAAAAAGTCTTATGACAAAGGAAAAAAAAAAACCCCAAAACTTCCTAGTAAACTCCCAGGGCTGAAAGCTGGTCGGTAGGCCGAACAGGCACACACAGCCCCCCCACAAACACAACCCCCCCACTCCCAGGCAGCCGCACGAGCTACTGTGTTGCACTTTTGGGGTGCAGAAGCCTCTGCAGCTGCAGGAGCAGAGCTGGCTGAGCAGAGGCCTAACTGAGTAGAAGCCTTTTCCCAGGCCCCTGTTTAAAAAGTCCTGAAGAAAAAAAAAAAAAAACAACCCAAACTTCCAAGTAAACTCCCGGGGCTGAAATCTGTTTGTAGGCCGAACAGGCACACACAGCCCCCCCACAAACACAACCCCCCCACTCCCAGGCTGCCCCACGAGCTACTGTGGTGCACTTTTGGGGTGCAGAGGCCTCTGCAGCTGCAGGAGCAGAGCTGGCTGAGCAGAGGCCTAACTGAGTAGAAGCCTTTTCACAGGCCCCAGTTTAAAAAGTCTTATGACAAAGGAAAAAAAACCCACAAACTTCCAAGTAAACTCCCGGGGCTGAAATCT
>NC_140118.1:490000-492500 GCF_964237585.1 Gallinula chloropus | reverse complement strand
GAGCGGGCGGGCGGAGGAAGACCGCCCGCCGCCGCCCGTCCGCGCCCGTCGTCCCTCTCCCCGCCGGGCACACGCGCGCGCGCGGCAGCACGGCGCGGTACCGCCGCCGGTACCCCCAACCCGCAGACAGCCGCCCGCGCGAGAGGCCGGCGGGAGGAGCGAGGCCCGCGCCTCGCACCCACCGCGACACCCCCTTTTTTCTCTTTCCGCGTCGCCTTCTCGCCGCGCTCCCCCGGCGAGACGAGCTCCGGCCCAGCGGGCGGCTCCGGGAGCGGGGAGCTTCGGAGCGCTCCCCGAGTCTCCGTTTAGGGGGACGAAGGCCGCGCGCCGAAACGGCGGGCGGGCCTGCGAGGCGCCCCAGCCGCGCCGCCCCGGCCCGCCGGCACCCCTCGCCGGCGAGCGAGGGAAAGAAGCCGGCGGCCCGGGAGGCGATTGATCGCAAAGCGACGCTCAGACAGGCGTAGCCCCGGGAGGAACCCGGGGCCGCAAGTGCGTTCGAAGTGTCGATGATCAATGTGTCCTGCAATTCACATTAATTCTCGCAGCTAGCTGCGTTCTTCATCGACGCACGAGCCGAGTGATCCACCGCCAAGAGTTGTCTGGCATTTCAGAACCGCCCCCGCAACGCGGGGCGGTCGTGGCCGGCAGCGCTCCGCAGCGGAGCCCCCCCCTTCTTTGCCGAGCGACGGCCCGCCCGCCGCCCCCACCAACGCACGCCAGGAGCGGCGAAAGCGGCGCGACGGACGGGCCTCGCGCCTCGGACGACCGGACGAGCAACGCCCAAAACAAGGGACAGGACCGGGAAAAAATCAAAGGATTCCCAACGGCGAGCGACGGCGCGGAGCACGCGCTCCCGAAAACCCACCGACCTGCGCGGGGAAAGACGCCCGTCGCTCGCTTCGGAGGCGGCCCAGGCGCTCGGGCTCGGCCCGGCCCTCCGCGCGGAGGACGCGGGGCGCGCGCCCGGCCGCGGCACCGGCCTTGCCCGCTTTTCTCGCCTCCCTTTTTTTCACGGCGGCCGGCTTCGCCCCTTCCTCCGGCTCGCAGCGACGCCGGCAACCCTCGGCGGCCCTCCGGCCGCCTAACCCCCCCGCGGAGGCAGGCGGCCAACCACCCGCGGAAGCCCGAAGCTCGCGGCGACCAACCGCCCGCGGCCTGACGCCGGATGGCACGCGCCGCCCCAGCAGCAAAAAAAGCCTGGGCGGACGGCGCGCCCGCCTCGGACCGCCGCCGCCCGCTTCTCGCTCGACCCCTCCCCTCCCCCTTTTTTCCAGCCACGCGACCGGGGCAAAAAGGCGGACGGCGCTAAGCTCGGGGACGGCTCCCGCTCTCCCCGCTTCCGCGCGGAGAACGGAGGAGGGACGACCCCGGCCGCGCGCGGCCACCCGCCCGCGGCGCGGGCGGGGGGGGAAAGGGCGGCGGAGAAAAGGGGGCGGGCGGGGCCCGCGGACGGGCGGCCGCCCGACAGCGGCGCGCGCCCTCCGGCCGACCGACCAAAGACGAGAGCGGTGCCGCCGCCGCTCGGCCGGGGCGCCGCCAGCGGCGGGGGGGCGGCGACCGGAGACCACCGAGCGAGAGCCAGCGCGCGCTCGCCGGGGCAGGGAGCGAAGGGTCGCCCCTTCGAGAGGACGAGCAGGCGGCCGGCCGCGGCCGGCCGGCACACCGCGGTCTCGCCGACGGAAAAAAAGCCGGACCGCGGAGAGGGGGGGCAGCGGTCACGCCCCTCCCCGGCGCGGCACGGACGCCCTCGGGGAACGAGCGCGGAGCGGCGGCGGCCGCCTCGCCGGCCCGCGGCGCGGTGGAGGGCGCCTTCCGAGAGAAGCTCCCGTGGGCGCCCCACACCCCCCACGCCGCGCGCGTCGAGGCACGCGCCGCCGCCGCCCGGCCGCCCCCGTCGGGTCGCGTCGAGCCGCCCGAGTCTTTAAACCTCCGCCCGGCTCCGCGGCCTTCGACCCCCGGAGCTCGCCGAGGGAGGGCCGCGGAGGCGCGGGCGCTAGGTACCTGGCCCTGAGCTTGAGGGAAACGACCCGCAAGGCCCCGCGGGGGTGCCTGCCCCGCTGCCACCCTCGGGGCAGCGTCCGCCCGCGGGGGCGCGCCCGACACCCGCCGCTACCGCCTCCGTCTTCCTTCCCGGGGACCGAGGTCTCCCTCAATAGCCCGGCGCTGCGCCCGGGAGGACCGACGGGGCTCGGGCCGCCCCGCTCGCGCGGGACGAGACCCGGCGGGGTTCGGGGAGGGGGAGAACCTCGCTACGAGCGCCGGCCCGGAACGGCCAGAGGGCCCGCGCGCGCCGCCTCCGCGCGGCCGGGAGGGGAGGGGGGGAAGACGCCCGGGCTTAGGCACACACCCCCCGCCGCCCCGCCACCACCCCGGAAAGGCACTCTCGCACCCGGCTTTGCTCTCTCGCCGCTCGACCCTGCCGACCGGGGCGCGCTCCGGCGGCGGCGGCGCTCGCAAGCTCACCGCTGTCTCCTCTTTTTTCCGCCTCCTCCCGCGCCCG
>NC_140118.1:480000-485000 GCF_964237585.1 Gallinula chloropus | reverse complement strand
CGGCCAACCGCGGCCTTCGCCCTGCGCCCGCCACTACCCATCCGCACACGCTTTCACAGCCCACCGGTAGGCAACGGCTGCCGCACTCTGCCCTCGGCCACGGCTCCCTACGAATCCCGACTCACCGGGGATGCCCCACGGAGGCTCGGATCAGCATGAGCCAACCGGGGGCGCGCGACGCCGTGCCGACAAGCAGGAGCGGTGCCGAACCACCGTGGGTACCCCGCCGAGAAGGACGCCCTGTCTGCGGCAGACTAGCGCGGGTAGTGGCCGGTCGCTGCTGTGTGGTTGCCCTCGAGGCGAGTCACCGCTCGCACCCATAATACGGAGATAGACGCCTCCTCCCCCGAAAAGCTCCAAGAGATTTCCATCTCAACGACGGCAAGGGGCGCCAGTCAACGCCCGGGTTTACCATGATGCAACTGGAGGTAACGAAAATAAGCGACCCCTTACGGCCGCTGCCGAGGGCCTGGTAGACCTGACGGCCGCTGCCGAGGGCCTGGTAGACCTGACGGCCGCTGCCGAGGGCGTGGTAGACCTGACGGCCGCTGCCGAGGTCCTGGTAGACCTGACGGCCGCTGCCGAGGGCGTGGTAGACCTGACGGCCGCTGCCGAGGGCGCGGTAGACCTGACGGCCTCTGCCGAGGGCGTGGTAGACCTGACGGACGCTGCCGAGGGCGCGGTAGACCTGACGGCCGCTGCCGAGGGCGAGGTAGACCTGACGGCCTCTGCCGAGGTCCTGGTAGACCTGACGGCCGCTGCCGAGGGCGTGGTAGACCTGACGGCCGCTGCCGAGGGCCTGGTAGACCTGACGGCCGCTGCCGAGGGCGTGGTAGACCTGACGGCCGATGCCGAGAGTGCGGTAGACCTGAGGTCTGCTGCCAAAAGCCTGGTAGACCTGACGGCCGCTGCCGAGGGCGTGGTAGACCTGACGGCCGCTGCCGAGGGCGTGGTAGACCTGACGGCCGCTGCCGAGGGCGTGGTAGACCTGAGGTCTGCTGCCAAAAGCCTGGTAGACCTGACGGCCGCTGCCGAGGGCGTGGTAGACCTGACGGCCTCTGCCGAGGGCCTGGTAGACCTGACGGCCGCTGCCGAGGGAGTGGTAGACCTGACGGCCGCTGCCGAGGGCGTGGTAGACCTGACGGCCTCGGCCGAGGGCGTGGTAGACCTGACGGACGCTGCCGAGGGCGTGGTAGACCTGACGGCCGCTGCCGAGGGCGCGGTAGACCTGACGGCCTCTGCCGAGGGCGTGGTAGACCTGACGGCCGCTGCCGAGGGCGTGGTAGACCTGACGGCCGCTGCCGAGGGCGTGGTAGACCTGACAGCCTCTGCCGAGGGCGTGGTAGACCTGACGGCCGATGCCGAGAGTGCGGTAGACCTGAGGTCTGCTGCCAAAAGCCTGGTAGACCTGAGGTCCCTTGCCGGGGGCCTGGTAGACCTGACGGACTGTGTCGGAGCACCTGGGTAAGGCGCCGGGCCCCCCCCGCGCGGTGCCAGGACGACGTGGTGACCGGCCGCGGACCTTCACATGCGATACTCTCTCCCCCAACACCCCGTTGTTTTCATCCACCACGTTCCCTGAACGTGAGCAAATCTGGTCCAAGGTCCACCCTGTCCAGCTGTTCGATAGGCCGAACACACATACACAGGCCCTCCCCCCACACAAGACCACCACTCCCAGGTATCCACACGAGCTGCACCGGAGTACTTTTGGGGTGCACAGGCCTTTTCAGAGCAGGAGCACAGCAGTCTCAGGAGAGGCCTAACTGAGTAGAAGCCTTTTCCCAGGCCCCAGTTTAAAAAGTCTTATGACAAAGGAAAAAAAAAACCACAAACTTCCAAGTAAACTCCTGGGGCTGAAATCTGTTTGTAGGCCGAACAGGCACACACAGCCCCCCCCACAAACACAACCCCCCCACTCCCAGGCTGCCCGACTAGCTACTGTGGTGCACTTTTGGGGTGCAGAGGCCTTTTCAGCTGCAGGAGCAGAGCTGGCTGAGCAGAGGCCTAACTGAGTAGAAGCCTTTTCCCAGGCCCCAGTTTAAAAAGTCTTATGACAAAGGAAAAAAAAAACCCACAAACTTCCAAGTAAACTCCTGGGGCTGAAATCTATTTGTAGGCCGAACAGGCACACACAGCCCCCCCCACAAACACAACCCCCCCACTCCCAGGCTGCCCGACGAGCTACTGTGTTGCACTTTTGGGGTGCAGAGGCCTTTTCAGCTGCAGGAGCAGAGCAGCCTGAGCAGAGGCATAAAGGAGTAGGAGCCTTCCCTGGGCCCCAGTTTAAAAAGTCTTATGACAAAGGAAAAAAAAAAAACACAAACTTCCAAGTAAACTCCCGGGGCTGAAAGCTGGTCGGTAGGCCGAACAGGCACACACAGCCCCTCCACAAACACAACCCACCCACTCCCAGGCTGCCCGACTAGCTACTGTGTTGCACTTTTGGGGTGCAGAGGCCTTTTCAGCTGCAGGAGCAGAGCAGCCTGAGCAGAGGCCTAACTGAGTAGAAGCCTTTTCCCAGGCCCCAGTTTAAAAAGTCCTGAAGAAAAAAAAAAAAAATCAAAACTTCCTAGTAAACTCCCGGGGCTGAAATCTGTTTGTAGGCCGAACAGGCACACACAGCCCCCCCCCACAAACACAACCCCCCCACTCCCAGGCTGCCCCACGAGCTACTGTGGTGCACTTTTGGGGTGCAGAGGCCTTTTCAGCTGCAGGAGCAGAGCAGCCTGAGCAGAGGCATAAAGGAGTAGGAGCCTTCCCTGGGCCCCAGTTTAAAAAGTCTTATGACAAAGGAAAAAAAAAAACCCCAAAACATCCTAGTAAACTCCCGGGGCTGAAAGCTGGTCGGTAGGCCGAACAGGCACACACAGCCCCTCCACAAACACAACCCCCCCACTCCCAGGCTGCCGCACGAGCTACTGTGTTGCACTTTTGGGGTGCAGAGGCCTTTTCAGCTGCAGGAGCAGAGCTGGCTGAGCAGAGGCCTAACTGAGTAGAAGCCTTTTCACAGGCCCCAGTTTAAAAAGTCTTATGACAAAGGAAAAAAAACCCACAAACTTCCAAGTAAACTCCCGGGGCTGAAATCTGTTTGTAGGCCGAACAGGCACACACAGCCCCCCCCACAAACACAACCCCCCCACTCCCAGGCTGCCCGACTAGCTACTGTGTTGCACTTTTGGGGTGCAGAGGCCTTTTCAGCTGCAGGAGCAGAGCTGGCTGAGCAGAGGCCTAACTGAGTAGAAGCCTTTTCCCAGGCCCCAGTTTAAAAAGTCTTTCGACAGAGAAAAAAAAAAAGCAAACTTCCTAGTAAGCTCCTGTTGCTGAAAGCTGGTCGGTAGGCCGAACACACGTAGACACAGGCCCTCCCCCCACACAAGACCCCCACTCCCAGGTATCCACACGAGTTGCTCCGGAGCACTTTTGGGGTGCAGAGGCCTTTTCAGCTGCAGGAGCAGAGCTGGCTGAGCAGAGGCCTAACTGAGTAGAAGCCTTTTCACAGGCCCCAGTTTAAAAAGTCTTATGACAAAGGAAAAAAAAACCCACAAACTTCCAAGTAAACTCCCGGGGCTGAAATCTGTTTGTAGGCCGAACAGGCACACACAGCCCCCCCACAAACACAACCCCCCCACTCCCAGGCTGCCCCACGAGCTACTGTGTTGCACTTTTGGGGTGCAGAGGCCTTTTCAGCTGCAGGAGCAGAGCAGCCTGAGCAGAGGCCTAACTGAGTAGAAGCCTTTTCACAGGCCCCAGTTGAAAAAGTCCTGAAGAAAAAAAAAAAAAAATCAAAACTTCCTAGTAAACTCCCGGGGCTGAAAGCTGGTCGGTAGGCCGAACAGGCACACACAGCCCCCCCCACAAACACAACCCACCCACTCCCAGGCTGCCGCACGAGCTACAGTGGTGCACTTTTGGGATGCAGAGGCCTCTGCAGCTGCAGGAGCAGAGCTGCCTGAGCAGAGGCCTAACTGAGTAGAAGCCTTTTCCCAGGCCCCAGTTTAAAAGGTCCTGAAAAAAAAAAAAAAAATGGAAACTTCCTAGTAACCTCCCGGGGCTGAAATCTGTTTGTAGGCCGAACAGGCACACACAGCCCCTCCACAAACACAACCCCCCCACTCCCAGGCTGCCCGACTAGCTACTGTGTTGCACTTTTGGGGTGCAGAGGCCTTTTCAGCTGCAGGAGCAGAGCAGCCTGAGCAGAGGCCTAACTGAGTAGAAGCCTTTTCCCAGGCCCCAGTTTAAAAAGTCTTATGACAAAGGAAAAAAAAACCCACAAACTTCCAAGTAAACTCCCGGGGCTGAAATCTGTTTGTAGGCCGAACAGGCACACACAGCCCCTCCACAAACACAACCCCCCCCCCACTCCCAGGCTGCCCCACGAGCTACTGTGTTGCACTTTTGGGGTGCAGAGGCCTTTTCAGCTGCAGGAGCAGAGCAGCCTGAGCAGAGGCCTAACTGAGTAGAAGCCTTTTCACAGGCCCCAGTTGAAAAAGTCCTGAAGAAAAAAAAAAAAAAATCAAAACTTCCTAGTAAACTCCCGGGGCTGAAAGCTGGTCGGTAGGCCGAACAGGCACACACAGCCCCCCCCACAAACACAACCCACCCACTCCCAGGCTGCCGCACGAGCTACAGTGGTGCACTTTTGGGATGCAGAGGCCTCTGCAGCTGCAGGAGCAGAGCTGCCTGAGCAGAGGCCTAACTGAGTAGAAGCCTTTTCCCAGGCCCCAGTTTAAAAGGTCCTGAAAAAAAAAAAAAAAATGGAAACTTCCTAGTAACCTCCCGGGGCTGAAATCTGTTTGTAGGCCGAACAGGCACACACAGCCCCTCCACAAACACAACCCCCCCACTCCCAGGCTGCCCGACTAGCTACTGTGTTGCACTTTTGGGGTGCAGAGGCCTTTTCAGCTGCAGGAGCAGAGCAGCCTGAGCAGAGGCCTAACTGAGTAGAAGCCTTTTCACAGGCCCCAGTTTAAAAAGTCTTATGACAAAGGAATAAAAAA
>NC_140118.1:462500-467500 GCF_964237585.1 Gallinula chloropus | reverse complement strand
GCACCCGCGGGCAAGCCGGCCCGAGGCCGGCACCGGCACCTCGCGTCTTTTGGGACACCTGAGGGCTCGCGGGGCCGCGCGGCCGTCACACAGCCCGGTTCCGGTAAAGAAGCCCGGGAAACCCCACGGACGGAGGGGAGCAGGGGGAGGAAACGCGGCCACCCGGAGGGGCACGCGCCCCACCGCCGCCGAGACACGGCCCCCCAACCCTCTCCGGCCTCGCGGGAGACACAGGCAACACCTCGCAACGACGGGAAGCGAAGCGGAAAGGAGACCTACCCGGACCGAGCACCGGACAACCACCCACGCGCCTCCCCCGTTACGGGGACAACACGGGCAGAGCCGGCCCGCCGAGGGCCCTCTCCGACGCGACCCGAAAGGCCTCATCGATCAGCAGACAAGACAAGCTACGGAAGGTAGCGGGGGGGGCCCCGCGGCCACGGTCCTGGGACAGCAACTGCCACGCGTGCTCTACGCGCCGCGCCCTTCCCGGGAGACAGGGGCGGACAGCGGTGACACGGGGCTCTGCGCGCGAGCGGCCGCATCGGCAGGGAAACGGCAACGCCAGCCTCGGCAGCGGCAGAGCCGGCACACGCTGTGAAGCCTCCCTCACCGACGCGCCCTCGGCGCCGCATCGATCCAACTCGGGGAAAAAAAAAAAGCAGCGGCCGGAGCGGGGAAGCGGCGGGTGCCGCGAGCCAACCGCTGCCGACCATCTCTCTCCCCCCCGTCGGGAGATCCACGGGACCACGGAAAAAAAGCCTCGCGGCAGGCGCCAGGCGGCACGGCACCCCCGGTCCCCGAGGCCGCCGGTCGAGCGCCGGCGACCGCCGCCGGCCACCGATCCGCGCTCCCCTCACAGCCCGCGAGGAACAAAAAAAGCCGGCAGACGCTGAGCAAAGGCGACCCAAGAGCCGTCTCGCTCTCAAAAGCTGCCAGAAACACCGCTCTGTCCCGTTTAAGGCCGGAGACGGCACGCCAAAGACCGGCGGGAAATGAAGAAAAAATTTTTACTGAAGGAAAAATTTTACTGGAGAAAAAACTTTACGAACAAAAAATTTTACTGAAGAAAAAATTTTGCCGAGGAAAAAACTTTTGCTGAAAAAAAAATTTACTGGAGGAAAAACTTTTACGGAAAAAAAAATTTTGGAAGAAAAAAACCAGCCAAACGAAAAGCCACTTTTTTCACCGGGACCTCGGGACGCGGCGGCCACCCTCGCCCGATCGATCCCCGCGCTCTCCGCGGCCGGAGGGTGAAGGCACGGCAGGCTCCCTTCGTGTGTTCCGGCCAACCCCCCGGGCTTCCAGCGCTCTCTCGTGACGGCCTCCCCACCGCCGGCCAACCGCGGCCTTCGCCCTGCGCCCGCCACTACCCATCCGCACACGCTTTCACAGCCCACCGGTAGGCAACGGCTGCCGCACTCTGCCCTCGGCCACGGCTCCCTACGAATCCCGACTCACCGGGGATGCCCCACGGAGGCTCGGATCAGCATGAGCCAACCGGGGGCGCGCGACGCCGTGCCGACAAGCAGGAGCGGTGCCGAACCACCGTGGGTACCCCGCCGAGAAGGACGCCCTGTCTGCGGCAGACTAGCGCGGGTAGTGGCCGGTCGCTGCTGTGTGGTTGCCCTCGAGGCGAGTCACCGCTCGCACCCATAATACGGAGATAGACGCCTCCTCCCCCGAAAAGCTCCAAGAGATTTCCATCTCAACGACGGCAAGGGGCGCCAGTCAACGCCCGGGTTTACCATGATGCAACTGGAGGTAACGAAAATAAGCGACCCCTTACGGCCGCTGCCGAGGGCCTGGTAGACCTGACGGCCGCTGCCGAGGGCCTGGTAGACCTGACGGCCGCTGCCGAGGCCGTGGTAGACCTGACGGCCGCTGCCGAGGTCCTGGTAGACCTGACGGCCGCTGCCGAGGGCGTGGTAGACCTGACGGCCGCTGCCGAGGGCGCGGTAGACCTGACGGCCTCTGCCGAGGGCGTGGTAGACCTGACGGACGCTGCCGAGGGCGCGGTAGACCTGACGGCCGCTGCCGAGGGCGAGGTAGACCTGACGGCCTCTGCCGAGGTCCTGGTAGACCTGACGGCCGCTGCCGAGGGCGTGGTAGACCTGACGGCCGCTGCCGAGGGCCTGGTAGACCTGACGGCCGCTGCCGAGGGCGTGGTAGACCTGACGGCCGATGCCGAGAGTGCGGTAGACCTGAGGTCTGCTGCCAAAAGCCTGGTAGACCTGACGGCCGCTGCCGAGGGCGTGGTAGACCTGACGGCCGCTGCCGAGGGCGTGGTAGACCTGACAGCCTCTGCCGAGGGCGTGGTAGACCTGACGGCCGCTGCCGAGGGCGTGGTAGACCTGAGGTCTGCTGCCAAAAGCCTGGTAGACCTGACGGCCGCTGCCGAGGGCGTGGTAGACCTGACGGCCTCTGCCGAGGGCCTGGTAGACCTGACGGCCGCTGCCGAGGGAGTGGTAGACCTGACGGCCGCTGCCGAGGGCGTGGTAGACCTGACGGCCTCGGCCGAGGGCGTGGTAGACCTGACGGACGCTGCCGAGGGCGTGGTAGACCTGACGGCCGCTGCCGAGGGCGCGGTAGACCTGACGGCCTCTGCCGAGGGCGTGGTAGACCTGACGGCCGCTGCCGAGGGCGTGGTAGACCTGACGGCCGCTGCCGAGGGCGTGGTAGACCTGACAGCCTCTGCCGAGGGCGTGGTAGACCTGACGGCCGATGCCGAGAGTGCGGTAGACCTGAGGTCTGCTGCCAAAAGCCTGGTAGACCTGAGGTCCGTTGCCGGGGGCCTGGTAGACCTGACGGACTGTGTCGGAGCACCTGGGTAAGGCGCCGGGCCCCCCCCGCGCGGTGCCAGGACGACGTGGTGACCGGCCGCGGACCTTCACATGCGATACTCTCTCCCCCAACACCCCGTTGTTTTCATCCACCACGTTCCCTGAACGTGAGCAAATCTGGTCCAAGGTCCACCCTGTCCAGCTGTTCGATAGGCCGAACACACATACACAGGCCCTCCCCCCACACAAGACCACCACTCCCAGGTATCCACACGAGCTGCACCGGAGTACTTTTGGGGTGCACAGGCCTTTTCAGAGCAGGAGCACAGCAGTCTCAGGAGAGGCCTAACTGAGTAGAAGCCTTTTCCCAGGCCCCAGTTTAAAAAGTCTTATGACAAAGGAAAAAAAAAACCACAAACTTCCAAGTAAACTCCTGGGGCTGAAATCTGTTTGTAGGCCGAACAGGCACACACAGCCCCCCCCACAAACACAACCCCCCCACTCCCAGGCTGCCCGACTAGCTACTGTGGTGCACTTTTGGGGTGCAGAGGCCTTTTCAGCTGCAGGAGCAGAGCTGGCTGAGCAGAGGCCTAACTGAGTAGAAGCCTTTTCCCAGGCCCCAGTTTAAAAAGTCTTATGACAAAGGAAAAAAAAAACCCACAAACTTCCAAGTAAACTCCTGGGGCTGAAATCTGTTTGTAGGCCGAACAGGCACACACAGCCCCCCCCACAAACACAACCCCCCCACTCCCAGGCTGCCCGACGAGCTACTGTGTTGCACTTTTGGGGTGCAGAGGCCTTTTCAGCTGCAGGAGCAGAGCAGCCTGAGCAGAGGCATAAAGGAGTAGGAGCCTTCCCTGGGCCCCAGTTTAAAAAGTCTTATGACAAAGGAAAAAAAAAAAACACAAACTTCCAAGTAAACTCCCGGGGCTGAAAGCTGGTCGGTAGGCCGAACAGGCACACACAGCCCCTCCACAAACACAACCCACCCACTCCCAGGCTGCCCGACTAGCTACTGTGTTGCACTTTTGGGGTGCAGAGGCCTTTTCAGCTGCAGGAGCAGAGCAGCCTGAGCAGAGGCCTAACTGAGTAGAAGCCTTTTCCCAGGCCCCAGTTTAAAAAGTCCTGAAGAAAAAAAAAAAAAATCAAAACTTCCTAGTAAACTCCCGGGGCTGAAATCTGTTTGTAGGCCGAACAGGCACACACAGCCCCCCCCCACAAACACAACCCCCCCACTCCCAGGCTGCCCCACGAGCTACTGTGGTGCACTTTTGGGGTGCAGAGGCCTTTTCAGCTGCAGGAGCAGAGCAGCCTGAGCAGAGGCATAAAGGAGTAGGAGCCTTCCCTGGGCCCCAGTTTAAAAAGTCTTATGACAAAGGAAAAAAAAAAACCCCAAAACATCCTAGTAAACTCCCGGGGCTGAAAGCTGGTCGGTAGGCCGAACAGGCACACACAGCCCCTCCACAAACACAACCCCCCCACTCCCAGGCTGCCGCACGAGCTACTGTGTTGCACTTTTGGGGTGCAGAGGCCTTTTCAGCTGCAGGAGCAGAGCTGGCTGAGCAGAGGCCTAACTGAGTAGAAGCCTTTTCACAGGCCCCAGTTTAAAAAGTCTTATGACAAAGGAAAAAAAACCCACAAACTTCCAAGTAAACTCCCGGGGCTGAAATCTGTTTGTAGGCCGAACAGGCACACACAGCCCCCCCCACAAACACAACCCCCCCACTCCCAGGCTGCCCGACTAGCTACTGTGTTGCACTTTTGGGGTGCAGAGGCCTCTGCAGCTGCAGGAGCAGAGCTGGCTGAGCAGAGGCCTAACTGAGTAGAAGCCTTTTCCCAGGCCCCAGTTTAAAAAGTCTTTCGACAGAGAAAAAAAAAAAGCAAACTTCCTAGTAAGCTCCTGTTGCTGAAAGCTGGTCGGTAGGCCGAACACACGTAGACACAGGCCCTCCCCCCACACAAGACCCCCACTCCCAGGTATCCACACGAGTTGCTCCGGAGCACTTTTGGGGTGCAGAGGCCTTTTCAGCTGCAGGAGCAGAGCTGGCTGAGCAGAGGCCTAACTGAGTAGAAGCCTTTTCACAGGCCCCAGTTTAAAAAGTCTTATGACAAAGGAAAAAAAAACCCACAAACTTCCAAGTAACCTCCCGGGGCTGAAATCTGTTTGTAGGCCGAACAGGCACACACAGCCCCCCCACAAACACAACCCCCCCACTC
>NC_140118.1:452500-455000 GCF_964237585.1 Gallinula chloropus | reverse complement strand
GACGGCTCGCGGGGAACGCGGCGGCGACCGGAGGAGGGGGGGGCGGCGACGGGACGCAGAGCGAGCGGGCGGAGGAAGACCGCCCGCCGCCGCCCGTCCGCGCCCGTCGTCCCTCTCCCCGCCGGGCACACGCGCGCGCGCGGCAGCACGGCGCGGTACCGCCGCCGGTACCCCCAACCCGCAGACAGCCGCCCGCGCGAGAGGCCGGCGGGAGGAGCGAGGCCCGCGCCTCGCACCCACCGCGACACCCCCTTTTTTCTCTTTCCGCGTCGCCTTCTCGCCGCGCTCCCCCGGCGAGACGAGCTCCGGCCCAGCGGGCGGCTCCGGGAGCGGGGAGCTTCGGAGCGCTCCCCGAGTCTCCGTTTAGGGGGACGAAGGCCGCGCGCCGAAACGGCGGGCGGGCCTGCGAGGCGCCCCAGCCGCGCCGCCCCGGCCCGCCGGCACCCCTCGCCGGCGAGCGAGGGAAAGAAGCCGGCGGCCCGGGAGGCGATTGATCGCAAAGCGACGCTCAGACAGGCGTAGCCCCGGGAGGAACCCGGGGCCGCAAGTGCGTTCGAAGTGTCGATGATCAATGTGTCCTGCAATTCACATTAATTCTCGCAGCTAGCTGCGTTCTTCATCGACGCACGAGCCGAGTGATCCACCGCCAAGAGTTGTCTGGCATTTCAGAACCGCCCCCGCAACGCGGGGCGGTCGTGGCCGGCACCGCTCCGCAGCGGAGCCCCCTTCTTTGCCGAGCGACGGCCCGCCCGCCGCCCCCACCAACGCACGCCAGGAGCGGCGAAAGCGGCGCGACGGACGGGCCTCGCGCCTCGGACGACCGGACGAGCAACGCCCAAAACAAGGGACAGGACCGGGAAAAAAATCAAAGGATTCCCAACGGCGAGCGACGGCGCGGAGCACGCGCTCCCGAAAACCCACCGACCTGCGCGGGGAAAGACGCCCGTCGCTCGCTTCGGAGGCGGCCCAGGCGCTCGGGCTCGGCCCGGCCCTCCGCGCGGAGGACGCGGGGCGCGCGCCCGGCCGCGGCACCGGCCTTGCCCGCTTTTCTCGCCTCCCTTTTTTTCACGGCGGCCGGCTTCGCCCCTTCCTCCGGCTCGCAGCGACGCCGGCAACCCTCGGCGGCCCTCCGGCCGCCTAACCCCCCCGCGGAGGCAGGCGGCCAACCACCCGCGGAAGCCCGAAGCTCGCGGCGACCAACCGCCCGCGGCCTGACGCCGGATGGCACGCGCCGCCCCAGCAGCAAAAAAAGCCTGGGCGGACGGCGCGCCCGCCTCGGACCGCCGCCGCCCGCTTCTCGCTCGACCCCTCCCCCCCTCCCCCTTTTTTCCAGCCACGCGACCGGGGCAAAAAGGCGGACGGCGCTAAGCTCGGGGACGGCTCCCGCTCTCCCCGCTTCCGCGCGGAGAACGGAGGAGGGACGACCCCGGCCGCGCGCGGCCACCCGCCCGCGGCGCGGGCGGGGGGGGAAAGGGCGGCGGAGAAAAGGGGGCGGGCGGGGCCCGCGGACGGGCGGCCGCCCGACAGCGGCGCGCGCCCTCCGGCCGACCGACCAAAGACGAGAGCGGTGCCGCCGCCGCTCGGCCGGGGCGCCGCCAGCGGCGGGGGGGCGGCGACCGGAGACCACCGAGCGAGAGCCAGCGCGCGCTCGCCGGGGCAGGGAGCGAAGGGTCGCCCCTTCGAGAGGACGAGCAGGCGGCCGGCCGCGGCCGGCCGGCACACCGCGGTCTCGCCGACGGAAAAAAAGCCGGACCGCGGAGAGGGGGGGGCAGCGGTCACGCCCCTCCCCGGCGCGGCACGGACGCCCTCGGGGAACGAGCGCGGAGCGGCGGCGGCCGCCTTGCCGGCCCGCGGCGCGGTGGAGGGCGCCTTCCGAGAGAAGCTCCCGTGGACGCCCCACACCCCCCCGCCGCGCGCGTCGAGGCACGCGCCGCCGCCGCCCGGCCGCCCCCGTCGGGTCGCGTCGAGCCGCCCGAGTCTTTAAACCTCCGCCCGGCTCCGCGGCCTTCGACCCCCGGAGCTCGCCGAGGGAGGGCCGCGGAGGCGCGGGCGCTAGGTACCTGGCCCTGAGCTTGAGGGAAACGACCCGCAAGGCCCCGCGGGGGTGCCTGCCCCGCTGCCACCCTCGGGGCAGCGTCCGCCCGCGGGGGCGCGCCCGACACCCGCCGTCACCGCCTCCGTCTTCCTTCCCGGGGACCGAGGTCTCCCTCAATAGCCCGGCGCTGCGCCCGGGAGGACCGACGGGGCTCGGGCCGCCCCGCTCGCGCGGGACGAGACCCGGCGGGGTTCGGGGAGGGGGAGAACCTCGCTACGAGCGCCGGCCCGGAACGGCCAGAGGGCCCGCGCGCGCCGCCTCCGCGCGGCCGGGAGGGGAGGGGGGGAAGAGGCCCGGCTTAGGCACACACCCCCCGCCGCCCCGCCACCACCCCGGAAAGGCACTCTCGCACCCGGCTTTGCTCTCTCGCCGCTCGACCCTGCCGACCGGGGCGCGCTCCGGCGG
>NC_140118.1:445000-447500 GCF_964237585.1 Gallinula chloropus | reverse complement strand
GCAGGCTCCCTTCGTGTGTTCCGGCCAACCCCCCGGGCTTCCAGCGCTCTCTCGTGACGGCCTCCCCACCGCCGGCCAACCGCGGCCTTCGCCCTGCGCCCGCCACTACCCATCCGCACACGCTTTCACAGCCCACCGGTAGGCAACGGCTGCCGCACTCTGCCCTCGGCCACGGCTCCCTACGAATCCCGACTCACCGGGGATGCCCCACGGAGGCTCGGATCAGCATGAGCCAACCGGGGGCGCGCGACGCCGTGCCGACAAGCAGGAGCGGTGCCGAACCACCGTGGGTACCCCGCCGAGAAGGACGCCCTGTCTGCGGCAGACTAGCGCGGGTAGTGGTCGGTCGCTGCTGTGTGTTTGCCCTCGAGGCGAGTCACCGCTCGCACCCATAATACGGAGATAGACGCCTCCTCCCCCGAAAAGCTCCAAGAGATTTCCATCTCAACGACGGCAAGGGGCGCCAGTCAACGCCCGGGTTTACCATGATGCAACTGGAGGTAACGAAAATAAGCGACCCCTTACGGCCGCTGCCGAGGGCCTGGTAGACCTGACGGCCGCTGCCGAGGGCGTGGTAGACCTGACGGCCGCTGCCGAGGGCGTGGTAGACCTGACGGCCTCTGCCGAGGGCCTGGTAGACCTGACGGCCGCGGCCGAGGGCGTGGTAGACCTGACGGCCGCTGCCGAGGTCCTGGTAGACCTGACGGCCGCTGCCGAGGGCGTGGTAGACCTGACGGCCTCTGCCGAGGGCCTGGTAGACCTGACGGCCTCTGCCGAGGGCCTGGTAGACCTGACGGCCGCTGCCGAGGGCGTGGTAGACCTGACGGCCGCTGCCGAGGGCGTGGTAGACCTGACGGCCGCAGCCGAGGGCGTGGTAGACCTGACGGCCTCTGCCGAGGGCCTGGTAGACCTGACGGCCTCGGCCGAGGGCGTGGTAGACCTGACGGCCTCTGCCGAGGGCCTGGTAGACCTGACGGCCGCTGCCGAGGGCGTGGTAGACCTGACGGCCGCTGCCGAGGGCCTGGTAGACCTGACGGCCGCTGCCGAGGGCGTGGTAGACCTGACGGCCTCTGCCGAGGGCCTGGTAGACCTGACGGCCGCTGCCGAGGGCGTGGTAGACCTGACGGCCGCAGCCGAGGGCGTGGTAGACCTGACGGCCTCTGCCGAGGTCCTGGTAGACCTGACGGCCGCTGCCGAGGGCGTGGTAGACCTGACGGCCTCGGCCGAGGGCGTGGTAGACCTGACGGCCTCTGCCGAGGGCCTGGTAGACCTGACGGCCGCTGCCGAGGGCGCGGTAGACCTGACGGCCGCTGCCGAGGGCGTTGGTAGACCTGACGGCCGCTGCCGAGGGCGTGGTAGACCTGACGGCCGCTGCCGAGGGCGTTGGTAGACCTGACGGCCGCTGCCGAGGGTGCGGTAGACCTGAGGTCTGCTGCCAAAAGCCTGGTAGACCTGAGGTCCGTTGCCGGGGGCCTGGTAGACCTGACGGACTGTGTCGGAGCACCTGGGTAAGGCGCCGGGCCCCCCCCGCGCGGTGCCAGGACGACGTGGTGACCGGCCGCGATACTCTCTCCCCCAACACCCCGTTGTTTTCATCCACCACCTTCCCTGAACGTGAGCAAATCTGGTCCAAGGTCCACCCTGTCCAGCTGGTCGGTAGGCCGAACACACATACACAGGCCCTCCCCCCACACAAGACCACCACTCCCAGGTATCCACACTAGCTGGTCCGGAGCACTTTTGGGGTGCAGAGGCCTTTTCAGCTGCAGGAGCAGAGCTGGCTGAGCAGAGGCCTAACTGAGTAGAAGCCTTTTCCCAGGCCCCAGTTTAAAAAGTCTTTCGACAGAGGAAAAAAAAAAGCAAACTTCCTAGTAAGCTCCTGTTGCTGAAAGCTGGTCGGTAGGCCGAACACACGTAGACACAGGCCCTCCCCCCACACAAGACCCCCACTCCCAGGTATCCACACGAGTTGCTCCGGAGCACTTTTGGGGTGCAGAGGCCTTTTCAGCTGCAGGAGCAGAGCTGGCTGAGCAGAGGCCTAACTGAGTAGAAGCCTTTTCACAGGCCCCAGTTTAAAAAGTCTTATGACAAAGGAAAAAAAACCCACAAACTTCCAAGTAAACTCCCGGGGCTGAAATCTGTTTGTAGGCCGAACAGGCACACACAGCCCCCCCCACAAACACAACCCCCCCACTCCCAGGCTGCCCGACTAGCTACTGTGTTGCACTTTTGGGGTGCAGAGGCCTCTGCAGCTGCAGGAGCAGAGCTGGCTGAGCAGAGGCCTAACTGAGTAGAAGCCTTTTCCCAGGCCCCAGTTTAAAAAGTCCTGAAGAAAAAAAAAAAAAAATCAAAACTTCCTAGTAAACTCCCGGGGCTGAAATCTGTTTGTAGGCCGAATAGGCACACACAGCCCCCCCCCACAAACACAACCCCCCCACTCCCAGGCTGCCTGACTAGCTACTGTGTTGCACTTTTGGGGTGCAGAGGCCTTTTCAGCTGC
>NC_140118.1:430000-432500 GCF_964237585.1 Gallinula chloropus | reverse complement strand
CACGGCCCCCCACCCTCTCCGGCCTCGCGGGAGACACAGGCAACACCTCGCAACGACGGGAAGCGAAGCGGAAAGGAGACCTACCCGGCCCGAGCACCGGACAACCACCCACGCGCCTCCCCCGTTACGGGGAGAACACGGGCAGAGCCGGCCCGCCGAGGGCCCTCTCCGACGCCACCCGAAAGGCCTCATCGATCAGCAGACAAGACAAGCTACGGAAGGTAGCGGGGGGCCCCGCGGCCACGGTCCTGGGACAGCAACTGCCACGCGTGCTCTACGCGCCGCGCCCTTCCCGGGAGACAGGGGCGGACAGCGGTGACACGGGGCTCTGCGCGCGAGCGGCCGCATCGGCAGGGAAACGGCAACGCCAGCCTCGGCAGCGGCAGAGCCGGCACACGCTGGGAAGCCTCCCTCACCGACGCGCCCTCGGCGCCGCATCGATCCAACTCGGGGAAAAAAAAAAAGCAGCGGCCGGAGCGGGGAAGCGGCGGGTGCCGCGAGCCAACCGCTGCCGACCACCTCTCTCCCCCCCGTCGGGAGATCCACGGGACCACGGAAAAAAAGCCTCGCGGCAGGCGCCAGGCGGCACGGCACCCCCGGTCCCCGAGGCCGTCGGTCGAGCGCCGGCGACCGCCGCCGGCCACCGATCCGCGCTCCCCTCACAGCCCGCGAGGAACAAAAAAAGCCGGCAGACGCTGAGCAAGGGCGACCCAAGAGCCGTCTCGCTCTCAAAAGCTGCCAGAAACACCGCTCTGTCCCGTTTAAGGCCGGAGACGGCACGCCAAAGACCGGCGGGAAATGAAGAAAAAATTTTTACTGAAGGAAAAATTTTACTGGAGAAAAAAACTTTACGAACAAAAAATTTTACCGAAGGAAAAATTTTGCCGAGGAAAAAACTTTTGCTGAAAAAAAAAATTTACTGGAGGAAAAACTTTTACGGAAAAAAAAATTTTGGAAGAAAAAAACCAGCCAAACGAAAAGCCACTTTTTTCACCGGGACCTCGGGACGCGGCGGCCACCCTCGCCCGATCGGATCCCCGCGCTCTCCGCGGCCGGAGGGTGAAGGCACGGCAGGCTCCCTTCGTGTGTTCCGGCCAACCCCCCGGGCTTCCAGCGCTCTCTCGTGACGGCCTCCCCACCGCCGGCCAACCGCGGCCTTCGCCCTGCGCCCGCCACTACCCATCCGCACACGCTTTCACAGCCCACCGGTAGGCAACGGCTGCCGCACTCTGCCCTCGGCCACGGCTCCCTACGAATCCCGACTCACCGGGGATGCCCCACGGAGGCTCGGATCAGCATGAGCCAACCGGGGGCGCGCGACGCCGTGCCGACAAGCAGGAGCGGTGCCGAACCACCGTGGGTACCCCGCCGAGAAGGACGCCCTGTCTGCGGCAGACTAGCGCGGGTAGTGGTCGGTCGCTGCTGTGTGTTTGCCCTCGAGGCGAGTCACCGCTCGCACCCATAATACGGAGATAGACGCCTCCTCCCCCGAAAAGCTCCAAGAGATTTCCATCTCAACGACGGCAAGGGGCGCCAGTCAACGCCCGGGTTTACCATGATGCAACTGGAGGTAACGAAAATAAGCGACCCCTTACGGCCGCTGCCGAGGGCCTGGTAGACCTGACGGCCGCTGCCGAGGGCGTGGTAGACCTGACGGCCGCTGCCGAGGGCGTGGTAGACCTGACGGCCTCTGCCGAGGGCCTGGTAGACCTGACGGCCGCGGCCGAGGGCGTGGTAGACCTGACGGCCGCTGCCGAGGTCCTGGTAGACCTGACGGCCGCTGCCGAGGGCGTGGTAGACCTGACGGCCTCTGCCGAGGGCCTGGTAGACCTGACGGCCTCTGCCGAGGGCCTGGTAGACCTGACGGCCGCTGCCGAGGGCGTGGTAGACCTGACGGCCGCTGCCGAGGGCGTGGTAGACCTGACGGCCGCAGCCGAGGGCGTGGTAGACCTGACGGCCTCTGCCGAGGGCCTGGTAGACCTGACGGCCTCGGCCGAGGGCGTGGTAGACCTGACGGCCTCTGCCGAGGGCCTGGTAGACCTGACGGCCGCTGCCGAGGGCGTGGTAGACCTGACGGCCGCTGCCGAGGGCCTGGTAGACCTGACGGCCGCTGCCGAGGGCGTGGTAGACCTGACGGCCTCTGCCGAGGGCCTGGTAGACCTGACGGCCGCTGCCGAGGGCGTGGTAGACCTGACGGCCGCAGCCGAGGGCGTGGTAGACCTGACGGCCTCTGCCGAGGTCCTGGTAGACCTGACGGCCGCTGCCGAGGGCGTGGTAGACCTGACGGCCTCGGCCGAGGGCGTGGTAGACCTGACGGCCTCTGCCGAGGGCCTGGTAGACCTGACGGCCGCTGCCGAGGGCGCGGTAGACCTGACGGCCGCTGCCGAGGGCGTTGGTAGACCTGACGGCCGCTGCCGAGGGCGTGGTAGACCTGACGGCCGCTGCCGAGGGCGTTGGTAGACCTGACGGCCGCTGCCGAGGGTGCGGTAGACCTGAGGTC
>NC_140118.1:420000-422500 GCF_964237585.1 Gallinula chloropus | reverse complement strand
TTTAGGGGGACGAAGGCCGCGCGCCGAAACGGCGGGCGGGCCTGCGAGGCGCCCCAGCCGCGCCGCCCCGGCCCGCCGGCACCCCTCGCCGGCGAGCGAGGGAAAGAAGCCGGCGGCCCGGGAGGCGATTGATCGCAAAGCGACGCTCAGACAGGCGTAGCCCCGGGAGGAACCCGGGGCCGCAAGTGCGTTCGAAGTGTCGATGATCAATGTGTCCTGCAATTCACATTAATTCTCGCAGCTAGCTGCGTTCTTCATCGACGCACGAGCCGAGTGATCCACCGCCAAGAGTTGTCTGGCATTTCAGAACCGCCCCCGCAACGCGGGGCGGTCGTGGCCGGCACCGCTCCGCAGCGGAGCCCCCTTCTTTGCCGAGCGACGGCCCGCCCGCCGCCCCACCAACGCACGCCAGGAGCGGCGAAAGCGGCGCGACGGACGGGCCTCGCGCCTCGGACGACCGGACGAGCAACGCCCAAAACAAGGGACAGGACCGGGAAAAAATCAAAGGATTCCCAACGGCGAGCGACGGCGCGGAGCACGCGCTCCCGAAAACCCACCGACCTGCGCGGGGAAAGACGCCCGTCGCTCGCTTCGGAGGCGGCCCAGGCGCTCGGGCTCGGCCCGGCCCTCCGCGCGGAGGACGCGGGGCGCGCGCCCGGCCGCGGCACCGGCCTTGCCCGCTTTTCTCGCCTCCCTTTTTTTCACGGCGGCCGGCTTCGCCCCTTCCTCCGGCTCGCAGCGACGCCGGCAACCCTCGGCGGCCCTCCGGCCGCCTAACCCCCCCGCGGAGGCAGGCGGCCAACCACCCGCGGAAGCCCGAAGCTCGCGGCGACCAACCGCCCGCGGCCTGACGCCGGATGGCACGCGCCGCCCCAGCAGCAAAAAAAGCCTGGGCGGACGGCGCGCCCGCCTCGGACCGCCGCCGCCCGCTTCTCGCTCGACCCCTCCCCTCCCCCTTTTTTCCAGCCACGCGACCGGGGCAAAAAGGCGGACGGCGCTAAGCTCGGGGACGGCTCCCGCTCTCCCCGCTTCCGCGCGGAGAACGGAGGAGGGACGACCCCGGCCGCGCGCGGCCACCCGCCCGCGGCGCGGGCGGGGGGGGAAAGGGCGGCGGAGAAAAGGGGGCGGGCGGGGCCCGCGGACGGGCGGCCGCCCGACAGCGGCGCGCGCCCTCCGGCCGACCGACCAAAGACGAGAGCGGTGCCGCCGCCGCTCGGCCGGGGCGCCGCCAGCGGCGGGGGGGCGGCGACCGGAGACCACCGAGCGAGAGCCAGCGCGCGCTCGCCGGGGCAGGGAGCGAAGGGTCGCCCCTTCGAGAGGACGAGCAGGCGGCCGGCCGCGGCCGGCCGGCACACCGCGGTCTCGCCGACGGAAAAAAAGCCGGACCGCGGAGAGGGGGGGGCAGCGGTCACGCCCCTCCCCGGCGCGGCACGGACGCCCTCGGGGAACGAGCGCGGAGCGGCGGCGGCCGCCTCGCCGGCCCGCGGCGCGGTGGAGGGCGCCTTCCGAGAGAAGCTCCCGTGGGCGCCCCCACACCCCCCACGCCGCGCGCGTCGAGGCACGCGCCGCCGCCGCCCGGCCGCCCCCGTCGGGTCGCGTCGAGCCGCCCGAGTCTTTAAACCTCCGCCCGGCTCCGCGGCCTTCGACCCCCGGAGCTCGCCGAGGGAGGGCCGCGGAGGCGCGGGCGCTAGGTACCTGGCCCTGAGCTTGAGGGAAACGACCCGCAAGGCCCCGCGGGGGTGCCTGCCCCGCTGCCACCCTCGGGGCAGCGTCCGCCCGCGGGGGCGCGCCCGACACCCGCCGCCACCGCCTCCGTCTTCCTTCCCGGGGACCGAGGTCTCCCTCAATAGCCCGGCGCTGCGCCCGGGAGGACCGACGGGGCTCGGGCCGCCCCGCTCGCGCGGGACGAGACCCGGCGGGGTTCGGGAGGGGGAGAACCTCGCTACGAGCGCCGGCCCGGAACGGCCAGAGGGCCCGCGCGCGCCGCCTCCGCGCGGCCGGGAGGGGAGGGGGGGAAGACGCCCGGGCTTAGGCACACACCCCCCGCCGCCCCGCCACCACCCCGGAAAGGCACTCTCGCACCCGGCTTTGCTCTCTCGCCGCTCGACCCTGCCGACCGGGGCGCGCTCCGGCGGCGGCGGCGCTCGCAAGCTCACCGCTGTCTCCTCTTTTTTCCGCCTCCTCCCGCGCCCGAGCAGGGAAGCTCGCGCGCAGCCAGGCCCCGCGCTCAGACCGGCGAGTCGCGGCGCCCTCCTTTGCCCCCGGGGAGACCGCCCGCATCGCCCCTCGGCTCCCGCCCCGACCTCTCCCGCGGACGGGTGGTGGGGAAGGCCGCTCGAGACGGTCGGAGGGGACGGCTCCCGGAGGCGGACGCCGGACGCCGGCGCGAGTCGGCGGCGGCGAGAACCGCGGCTGCGGGGCGGCGACGGAGAGGAAAAGACGAAGAAGCGGGAGGCGGCGGCGCCGCCACCGCCGCCGCGGCCCTCGGCCGGCGGGGCGA
>NC_140118.1:410000-415000 GCF_964237585.1 Gallinula chloropus | reverse complement strand
CTCGAGGCGAGTCACCGCTCGCACCCATAATACGGAGATAGACGCCTCCTCCCCCGAAAAGCTCCAAGAGATTTCCATCTCAACGACGGCAAGGGGCGCCAGTCAACGCCCGGGTTTACCATGATGCAACTGGAGGTAACGAAAATAAGCGACCCCTTACGGCCGCTGCCGAGGGCCTGGTAGACCTGACGGCCGCTGCCGAGGGCGTGGTAGACCTGACGGCCGCTGCCGAGGGCGTGGTAGACCTGACGGCCTCTGCCGAGGGCCTGGTAGACCTGACGGCCGCGGCCGAGGGCGTGGTAGACCTGACGGCCGCTGCCGAGGTCCTGGTAGACCTGACGGCCGCTGCCGAGGGCGTGGTAGACCTGACGGCCTCTGCCGAGGGCCTGGTAGACCTGACGGCCTCTGCCGAGGGCCTGGTAGACCTGACGGCCGCTGCCGAGGGCGTGGTAGACCTGACGGCCGCTGCCGAGGGCGTGGTAGACCTGACGGCCGCAGCCGAGGGCGTGGTAGACCTGACGGCCTCTGCCGAGGGCCTGGTAGACCTGACGGCCTCGGCCGAGGGCGTGGTAGACCTGACGGCCTCTGCCGAGGGCCTGGTAGACCTGACGGCCGCTGCCGAGGGCGTGGTAGACCTGACGGCCGCTGCCGAGGGCCTGGTAGACCTGACGGCCGCTGCCGAGGGCGTGGTAGACCTGACGGCCTCTGCCGAGGGCCTGGTAGACCTGACGGCCGCTGCCGAGGGCGTGGTAGACCTGACGGCCGCAGCCGAGGGCGTGGTAGACCTGACGGCCTCTGCCGAGGTCCTGGTAGACCTGACGGCCGCTGCCGAGGGCGTGGTAGACCTGACGGCCTCGGCCGAGGGCGTGGTAGACCTGACGGCCTCTGCCGAGGGCCTGGTAGACCTGACGGCCGCTGCCGAGGGCGCGGTAGACCTGACGGCCGCTGCCGAGGGCGTTGGTAGACCTGACGGCCGCTGCCGAGGGCGTGGTAGACCTGACGGCCGCTGCCGAGGGCGTTGGTAGACCTGACGGCCGCTGCCGAGGGTGCGGTAGACCTGAGGTCTGCTGCCAAAAGCCTGGTAGACCTGAGGTCCGTTGCCGGGGGCCTGGTAGACCTGACGGACTGTGTCGGAGCACCTGGGTAAGGCGCCGGGCCCCCCCCGCGCGGTGCCAGGACGACGTGGTGACCGGCCGCGATACTCTCTCCCCCAACACCCCGTTGTTTTCATCCACCACCTTCCCTGAACGTGAGCAAATCTGGTCCAAGGTCCACCCTGTCCAGCTGGTCGGTAGGCCGAACACACATACACAGGCCCTCCCCCCACACAAGACCACCACTCCCAGGTATCCACACTAGCTGGTCCGGAGCACTTTTGGGGTGCAGAGGCCTTTTCAGCTGCAGGAGCAGAGCTGGCTGAGCAGAGGCCTAACTGAGTAGAAGCCTTTTCCCAGGCCCCAGTTTAAAAAGTCTTTCGACAGAGGAAAAAAAAAAGCAAACTTCCTAGTAAGCTCCTGTTGCTGAAAGCTGGTCGGTAGGCCGAACACACGTAGACACAGGCCCTCCCCCCACACAAGACCCCCACTCCCAGGTATCCACACGAGTTGCTCCGGAGCACTTTTGGGGTGCAGAGGCCTTTTCAGCTGCAGGAGCAGAGCTGGCTGAGCAGAGGCCTAACTGAGTAGAAGCCTTTTCACAGGCCCCAGTTTAAAAAGTCTTATGACAAAGGAAAAAAAACCCACAAACTTCCTAGTAAACTCCCGGGGCTGAAATCTGTTTGTAGGCCGAACAGGCACACACAGCCCCCCCCACAAACACAACCCCCCCACTCCCAGGCTGCCCGACTAGCTACTGTGTTGCACTTTTGGGGTGCAGAGGCCTCTGCAGCTGCAGGAGCAGAGCTGGCTGAGCAGAGGCCTAACTGAGTAGAAGCCTTTTCACAGGCCCCAGTTTAAAAAGTCTTATGACAAAGGAAAAAAAACCCACAAACTTCCTAGTAAACTCCCGGGGCTGAAATCTGTTTGTAGGCCGAACAGGCACACACAGCCCCCCCCACAAACACAACCCCCCCACTCCCAGGCTGCCCGACTAGCTACTGTGTTGCACTTTTGGGGTGCAGAGGCCTCTGCAGCTGCAGGAGCAGAGCTGGCTGAGCAGAGGCCTAACTGAGTAGAAGCCTTTTCCCAGGCCCCAGTTTAAAAAGTCTTTCGACAGAGAAAAAAAAAAAGCAAACTTCCTAGTAAGCTCCTGTTGCTGAAAGCTGGTCGGTAGGCCGAACACACGTAGACACAGGCCCTCCCCCCACACAAGACCCCTACTCCCAGGTATCCACACGAGTTGCTCCGGAGCACTTTTGGGGTGCAGAGGCCTTTTCAGCTGCAGGAGCAGAGCAGCCTGAGCAGAGGCCTAACTGAGTAGAAGCCTTTTCACAGGCCCCAGTTTAAAAGGTCCTGAAAAAAAAAAAAAAAATGGAAACTTCCTAGTAACCTCCCGGGGCTGAAATCTGTTTGTAGGCCGAACAGGCACACACAGCCCCTCCACAAACACAACCCCCCCACTCCCAGGCTGCCCCACGAGCTACTGTGTTGCACTTTTGGGGTGCAGAGGCCTTTTCAGCTGCAGGAGCAGAGCTGTCTGAGCAGAGGCCTAACTGAGTAGAAGCCTTTTCCCAGGCCCCAGTTTAAAAAGTCCTGAAGAAAAAAAAAAAAAATCAAAACTTCCTAGTAAACTCCCGGGGCTGAAAGCTGGTCGGTAGGCCGAACAGGCACACACAGCCCCCCCACAAACACAACCCACCCACTCCCAGGCTGCCGCACGAGCTACAGTGGTGCACTTTTGGGATGCAGAGGCCTCTGCAGCTGCAGGAGCAGAGCAGCATGAGCAGAGGCCTAACTGAGTAGAAGCCTTTTCCCAGGCCCCAGTTTAAAAGGTCCTGAAAAAAAAAAAAAAAATGGAAACTTCCTAGTAACCTCCCGGGGCTGAAATCTGTTTGTAGGCCGAACAGGCACACACAGCCCCTCCACAAACACAACCCCCCCACTCCCAGGCTGCCCGACTAGCTACTGTGTTGCACTTTTGGGGTGCAGAGGCCTTTTCAGCTGCAGGAGCAGAGCAGCCTGAGCAGAGGCCTAACTGAGTAGAAGCCTTTTCACAGGCCCCAGTTTAAAAAGTCTTATGACAAAGGAAAAAAAAAAAAACACAAACTTCCAAGTAAACTCCCGGGGCTGAAAGCTGGTCGGTAGGCCGAACAGGCACACACAGCCCCCCCACAAACACAACCCACCCACTCCCAGGCTGCCCGACTAGCTACTGTGTTGCACTTTTGGGGTGCAGAGGCCTTTTCAGCTGCAGGAGCAGAGCTGGCTGAGCAGAGGCCTAACTGAGTAGAAGCCTTTTCCCAGGCCCCAGTTTAAAAGGTCCTGAAAAAAAAAAAAAATGGAAACTTCCTAGTAACCTCCCGGGGATGAAATCTGTTTGTAGGCCGAACAGGCACACACACACAGGCCCTCCCCCCACACAAGACCACCACTCCCAGGTATCCACACTAGCTGGTCCGGAGCACTTTTGGGGTGCAGAGGCCTCTGCAGCTGCAGGAGCAGAGCTGGCTGAGCAGAGGCCTAACTGAGTAGAAGCCTTTTCACAGGCCCCAGTTTAAAAGTCCTGAAGAAAAAAAAAAAACCCCAAACTTCCTAGTAAACTCCCGGGGCGGAAATCTGTTTGTAGGCCGAACAGGCACACACAGCCCCCCCACAAACACAACCCACCCACTCCCAGGCTGCCTGACTAGCTACTGTGTTGCGCTTTTGGGGTGCAGAGGCCTTTTCAGCTGCAGGAGCAGAGCAGCCTGAGCAGAGGCCTAACTGAGTAGAAGCCTTTTCACAGGCCCCAGTTTAAAAAGTCTTATGACAAAGGAAAAAAAACCCACAAACTTCCTAGTAAACTCCCGGGGCTGAAATCTGTTTGTAGGCCGAACAGGCACACACAGCCCCCCCCCACAAACACAACCCCCCCACTCCCAGGCTGCCCGACGAGCTACTGTGTTGCACTTTTGGGGTGCAGAGGCCTCTGCAGCTGCAGGAGCAGAGCTGGCTGAGCAGAGGCCTAACTGAGTAGAAGCCTTTTCCCAGGCCCCAGATTAAAAGGTCCTGAAGAAAAAAAAAAAAAATGGAAACTTCCTAGTAACCTCCCGGGGCTGAAATCTGTTTGTAGGCCGAACAGGCACACACAGCCCCTCCACAAACACAACCCCCCCACTCCCAGGCTGCCCCACGAGCTACTGTGTTGCACTTTTGGGGTGCAGAGGCCTTTTCAGCTGCAGGAGCAGAGCTGGCTGAGCAGAGGCCTAACTGAGTAGAAGCCTTTTCCCAGGCCCCAGTTCAAAAGTCCTGAAGAAAAAAAAAAAACCCCAAACTTCCTAGTAACCTCCCGGGGCTGAAATCTGTTTGTAGGCCGAACAGGCACACACAGCCCCCCCACAAACACAACCCCCCCACTCCCAGGCTGCCCGACTAGCTACTCTGTTGCACTTTTGGGGTGCAGAGGCCTTTTCAGCTGCAGGAGCAGAGCTGGCTGAGCAGAGGCCTAACTGAGTAGAAGCCTTTTCCCAGGCCCCAGTTTAAAAAGTCTTATGACAAAGGAAAAAAAAACCACAAACTTCCAAGTAAACTCCCGGGGCTGAAATCTGTTTGTAGGCCGAACAGGCACACACAGCCCCCCCACAAACACAACCCCCCCACTCCCAGGCTGCCCAACGAGCTACTGTGTTGCACTTTTGGGGTGCAGAGGCCTCTGCAGCTGCAGGAGCAGAGCAGCCTGAGCAGAGGCCTAACTGAGTAGAAGCCTTTTCCCAGGCCCCAGTTCAAAAGTCCTGAAGAAAAAAAAAAAAAACCCAAACATCCTAGTAAACTCCCGGGGCTGTTTGTAGGCCGAACAGGCACACACACACAGGCCCTCCCCCCACACAAGACCACCACTCCCAGGTATCCACACGAGCTGCTCCG
>NC_140118.1:400000-402500 GCF_964237585.1 Gallinula chloropus | reverse complement strand
CCGCGACACCCCCTTTTCTCTTTCCGCGTCGCCTTCTCGCCGCGCTCCCCCGGCGAGACGAGCTCCGGCCCAGCGGGCGGCTCCGGGAGCGGGGAGCTTCGGAGCGCTCCCCGAGTCTCCGTTTAGGGGGACGAAGGCCGCGCGCCGAAACGGCGGGCGGGCCTGCGAGGCGCCCCAGCCGCGCCGCCCCGGCCCGCCGGCACCCCTCGCCGGCGAGCGAGGGAAAGAAGCCGGCGGCCCGGGAGGCGATTGATCGCAAAGCGACGCTCAGACAGGCGTAGCCCCGGGAGGAACCCGGGGCCGCAAGTGCGTTCGAAGTGTCGATGATCAATGTGTCCTGCAATTCACATTAATTCTCGCAGCTAGCTGCGTTCTTCATCGACGCACGAGCCGAGTGATCCACCGCCAAGAGTTGTCTGGCATTTCAGAACCGCCCCCGCAACGCGGGGCGGTCGTGGCCGGCACCGCTCCGCAGCGGAGCCCCCTTCTTTGCCGAGCGACGGCCCGCCCGCCGCCCCACCAACGCACGCCAGGAGCGGCGAAAGCGGCGCGACGGACGGGCCTCGCGCCTCGGACGACCGGACGAGCAACGCCCAAAACAAGGGACAGGACCGGGAAAAAATCAAAGGATTCCCAACGGCGAGCGACGGCGCGGAGCACGCGCTCCCGAAAACCCACCGACCTGCGCGGGGAAAGACGCCCGTCGCTCGCTTCGGAGGCGGCCCAGGCGCTCGGGCTCGGCCCGGCCCTCCGCGCGGAGGACGCGGGGCGCGCGCCCGGCCGCGGCACCGGCCTTGCCCGCTTTTCTCGCCTCCCTTTTTTTCACGGCGGCCGGCTTCGCCCCTTCCTCCGGCTCGCAGCGACGCCGGCAACCCTCGGCGGCCCTCCAGCCGCCTAACCCCCCCGCGGAGGCAGGCGGCCAACCACCCGCGGAAGCCCGAAGCTCGCGGCGACCAACCGCCCGCGGCCTGACGCCGGATGGCACGCGCCGCCCCAGCAGCAAAAAAAGCCTGGGCGGACGGCGCGCCCGCCTCGGACCGCCGCCGCCCGCTTCTCGCTCGACCCCTCCCCTCCCCCTTTTTTCCAGCCACGCGACCGGGGCAAAAAGGCGGACGGCGCTAAGCTCGGGGACGGCTCCCGCTCTCCCCGCTTCCGCGCGGAGAACGGAGGAGGGACGACCCCGGCCGCGCGCGGCCACCCGCCCGCGGCGCGGGCGGGGGGGGAAAGGGCGGCGGAGAAAAGGGGGCGGGCGGGGCCCGCGGACGGGCGGCCGCCCGACAGCGGCGCGCGCCCTCCGGCCGACCGACCAAAGACGAGAGCGGTGCCGCCGCCGCTCGGCCGGGGCGCCGCCAGCGGCGGGGGGGCGGCGACCGGAGACCACCGAGCGAGAGCCAGCGCGCGCTCGCCGGGGCAGGGAGCGAAGGGTCGCCCCTTCGAGAGGACGAGCAGGCGGCCGGCCGCGGCCGGCCGGCACACCGCGGTCTCGCCGACGGAAAAAAAGCCGGACCGCGGAGAGGGGGGGGCAGCGGTCACGCCCCTCCCCGGCGCGGCACGGACGCCCTCGGGGAACGAGCGCGGAGCGGCGGCGGCCGCCTCGCCGGCCCGCGGCGCGGTGGAGGGCGCCTTCCGAGAGAAGCTCCCGTGGGCGCCCCCACACCCCCCACGCCGCGCGCGTCGAGGCACGCGCCGCCGCCGCCCGGCCGCCCCCGTCGGGTCGCGTCGAGCCGCCCGAGTCTTTAAACCTCCGCCCGGCTCCGCGGCCTTCGACCCCCGGAGCTCGCCGAGGGAGGGCCGCGGAGGCGCGGGCGCTAGGTACCTGGCCCTGAGCTTGAGGGAAACGACCCGCAAGGCCCCGCGGGGGTGCCTGCCCCGCTGCCACCCTCGGGGCAGCGTCCGCCCGCGGGGGCGCGCCCGACACCCGCCGCCACCGCCTCCGTCTTCCTTCCCGGGGACCGAGGTCTCCCTCAATAGCCCGGCGCTGCGCCCGGGAGGACCGACGGGGCTCGGGCCGCCCCGCTCGCGCGGGACGAGACCCGGCGGGGTTCGGGAGGGGGAGAACCTCGCTACGAGCGCCGGCCCGGAACGGCCAGAGGGCCCGCGCGCGCCGCCTCCGCGCGGCCGGGAGGGGAGGGGGGGAAGACGCCCGGGCTTAGGCACACACCCCCCGCCGCCCCGCCACCACCCCGGAAAGGCACTCTCGCACCCGGCTTTGCTCTCTCGCCGCTCGACCCTGCCGACCGGGGCGCGCTCCGGCGGCGGCGGCGCTCGCAAGCTCACCGCTGTCTCCTCTTTTTTCCGCCTCCTCCCGCGCCCGAGCAGGGAAGCTCGCGCGCAGCCAGGCCCCGCGCTCAGACCGGCGAGTCGCGGCGCCCTCCTTTGCCCCCGGGGAGACCGCCCGCATCGCCCCTCGGCTCCCGCCCCGACCTCTCCCGCGGACGGGTGGTGGGGAAGGCCGCTCGAGACGGTCGGAGGGGACGGCTCCCGGAGGCGGACGCCGGAC
>NC_140118.1:392500-395000 GCF_964237585.1 Gallinula chloropus | reverse complement strand
GCGCGACGCCGTGCCGACAAGCAGGAGCGGTGCCGAACCACCGTGGGTACCCCGCCGAGAAGGACGCCCTGTCTGCGGCAGACTAGCGCGGGTAGTGGTCGGTCGCTGCTGTGTGTTTGCCCTCGAGGCGAGTCACCGCTCGCACCCATAATACGGAGATAGACGCCTCCTCCCCCGAAAAGCTCCAAGAGATTTCCATCTCAACGACGGCAAGGGGCGCCAGTCAACGCCCGGGTTTACCATGATGCAACTGGAGGTAACGAAAATAAGCGACCCCTTACGGCCGCTGCCGAGGGCCTGGTAGACCTGACGGCCGCTGCCGAGGGCGTGGTAGACCTGACGGCCGCTGCCGAGGGCGTGGTAGACCTGACGGCCTCTGCCGAGGGCCTGGTAGACCTGACGGCCGCGGCCGAGGGCGTGGTAGACCTGACGGCCGCTGCCGAGGTCCTGGTAGACCTGACGGCCGCTGCCGAGGGCGTGGTAGACCTGACGGCCTCTGCCGAGGGCCTGGTAGACCTGACGGCCTCTGCCGAGGGCCTGGTAGACCTGACGGCCGCTGCCGAGGGCGTGGTAGACCTGACGGCCGCTGCCGAGGGCGTGGTAGACCTGACGGCCGCAGCCGAGGGCGTGGTAGACCTGACGGCCTCTGCCGAGGGCCTGGTAGACCTGACGGCCTCGGCCGAGGGCGTGGTAGACCTGACGGCCTCTGCCGAGGGCCTGGTAGACCTGACGGCCGCTGCCGAGGGCGTGGTAGACCTGACGGCCGCTGCCGAGGGCCTGGTAGACCTGACGGCCGCTGCCGAGGGCGTGGTAGACCTGACGGCCTCTGCCGAGGGCCTGGTAGACCTGACGGCCGCTGCCGAGGGCGTGGTAGACCTGACGGCCGCAGCCGAGGGCGTGGTAGACCTGACGGCCTCTGCCGAGGTCCTGGTAGACCTGACGGCCGCTGCCGAGGGCGTGGTAGACCTGACGGCCTCGGCCGAGGGCGTGGTAGACCTGACGGCCTCTGCCGAGGGCCTGGTAGACCTGACGGCCGCTGCCGAGGGCGCGGTAGACCTGACGGCCGCTGCCGAGGGCGTTGGTAGACCTGACGGCCGCTGCCGAGGGCGTGGTAGACCTGACGGCCGCTGCCGAGGGCGTTGGTAGACCTGACGGCCGCTGCCGAGGGTGCGGTAGACCTGAGGTCTGCTGCCAAAAGCCTGGTAGACCTGAGGTCCGTTGCCGGGGGCCTGGTAGACCTGACGGACTGTGTCGGAGCACCTGGGTAAGGCGCCGGGCCCCCCCCGCGCGGTGCCAGGACGACGTGGTGACCGGCCGCGATACTCTCTCCCCCAACACCCCGTTGTTTTCATCCACCACCTTCCCTGAACGTGAGCAAATCTGGTCCAAGGTCCACCCTGTCCAGCTGGTCGGTAGGCCGAACACACATACACAGGCCCTCCCCCCACACAAGACCACCACTCCCAGGTATCCACACTAGCTGGTCCGGAGCACTTTTGGGGTGCAGAGGCCTTTTCAGCTGCAGGAGCAGAGCTGGCTGAGCAGAGGCCTAACTGAGTAGAAGCCTTTTCCCAGGCCCCAGTTTAAAAAGTCTTTCGACAGAGGAAAAAAAAAAGCAAACTTCCTAGTAAGCTCCTGTTGCTGAAAGCTGGTCGGTAGGCCGAACACACGTAGACACAGGCCCTCCCCCCACACAAGACCCCCACTCCCAGGTATCCACACGAGTTGCTCCGGAGCACTTTTGGGGTGCAGAGGCCTTTTCAGCTGCAGGAGCAGAGCTGGCTGAGCAGAGGCCTAACTGAGTAGAAGCCTTTTCACAGGCCCCAGTTTAAAAAGTCTTATGACAAAGGAAAAAAAACCCACAAACTTCCAAGTAAACTCCCGGGGCTGAAATCTGTTTGTAGGCCGAACAGGCACACACAGCCCCCCCCACAAACACAACCCCCCCACTCCCAGGCTGCCCGACTAGCTACTGTGTTGCACTTTTGGGGTGCAGAGGCCTCTGCAGCTGCAGGAGCAGAGCTGGCTGAGCAGAGGCCTAACTGAGTAGAAGCCTTTTCCCAGGCCCCAGTTTAAAAAGTCCTGAAGAAAAAAAAAAAAAAATCAAAACTTCCTAGTAAACTCCCGGGGCTGAAATCTGTTTGTAGGCCGAATAGGCACACACAGCCCCCCCCCACAAACACAACCCCCCCACTCCCAGGCTGCCTGACTAGCTACTGTGTTGCACTTTTGGGGTGCAGAGGCCTTTTCAGCTGCAGGAGCAGAGCTGGCTGAGCAGAGGCCTAACTGAGTAGAAGCCTTTTCCCAGGCCCCAGTTTAAAAAGTCTTATGACAAAGGAAAAAAAACCCACAAACTTCCAAGTAAACTCCCGGGGCTGAAATCTGTTTGTAGGCCGAACAGGCACACACAGCCCCCCCCACAAACACAACCCCCCCACTCCCAGGCTGCCCAACTAGCTACTGTGTTGCACTTTTGGGGTGCAGAGGCCTCTGCAGCTGC
>NC_140118.1:377500-380000 GCF_964237585.1 Gallinula chloropus | reverse complement strand
GGTCCTGGGACAGCAACTGCCACGCGTGCTCTACGCGCCGCGCCCTTCCCGGGAGACAGGGGCGGACAGCGGTGACACGGGGCTCTGCGCGCGAGCGGCCGCATCGGCAGGGAAACGGCAACGCCAGCCTCGGCAGCGGCAGAGCCGGCACACGCTGGGAAGCCTCCCTCACCGACGCGCCCTCGGCGCCGCATCGATCCAACTCGGGGAAAAAAAAAAAGCAGCGGCCGGAGCGGGGAAGCGGCGGGTGCCGCGAGCCAACCGCTGCCGACCACCTCTCTCCCCCCCGTCGGGAGATCCACGGGACCACGGAAAAAAAGCCTCGCGGCAGGCGCCAGGCGGCACGGCACCCCCGGTCCCCGAGGCCGTCGGTCGAGCGCCGGCGACCGCCGCCGGCCACCGATCCGCGCTCCCCTCACAGCCCGCGAGGAACAAAAAAAGCCGGCAGACGCTGAGCAAGGGCGACCCAAGAGCCGTCTCGCTCTCAAAAGCTGCCAGAAACACCGCTCTGTCCCGTTTAAGGCCGGAGACGGCACGCCAAAGACCGGCGGGAAATGAAGAAAAAATTTTTACTGAAGGAAAAATTTTACTGGAGAAAAAAACTTTACGAACAAAAAATTTTACCGAAGGAAAAATTTTGCCGAGGAAAAAACTTTTGCTGAAAAAAAAAATTTACTGGAGGAAAAACTTTTACGGAAAAAAAAATTTTGGAAGAAAAAAACCAGCCAAACGAAAAGCCACTTTTTTCACCGGGACCTCGGGACGCGGCGGCCACCCTCGCCCGATCGGATCCCCGCGCTCTCCGCGGCCGGAGGGTGAAGGCACGGCAGGCTCCCTTCGTGTGTTCCGGCCAACCCCCCGGGCTTCCAGCGCTCTCTCGTGACGGCCTCCCCACCGCCGGCCAACCGCGGCCTTCGCCCTGCGCCCGCCACTACCCATCCGCACACGCTTTCACAGCCCACCGGTAGGCAACGGCTGCCGCACTCTGCCCTCGGCCACGGCTCCCTACGAATCCCGACTCACCGGGGATGCCCCACGGAGGCTCGGATCAGCATGAGCCAACCGGGGGCGCGCGACGCCGTGCCGACAAGCAGGAGCGGTGCCGAACCACCGTGGGTACCCCGCCGAGAAGGACGCCCTGTCTGCGGCAGACTAGCGCGGGTAGTGGTCGGTCGCTGCTGTGTGTTTGCCCTCGAGGCGAGTCACCGCTCGCACCCATAATACGGAGATAGACGCCTCCTCCCCCGAAAAGCTCCAAGAGATTTCCATCTCAACGACGGCAAGGGGCGCCAGTCAACGCCCGGGTTTACCATGATGCAACTGGAGGTAACGAAAATAAGCGACCCCTTACGGCCGCTGCCGAGGGCCTGGTAGACCTGACGGCCGCTGCCGAGGGCGTGGTAGACCTGACGGCCGCTGCCGAGGGCGTGGTAGACCTGACGGCCTCTGCCGAGGGCCTGGTAGACCTGACGGCCGCGGCCGAGGGCGTGGTAGACCTGACGGCCGCTGCCGAGGTCCTGGTAGACCTGACGGCCGCTGCCGAGGGCGTGGTAGACCTGACGGCCTCTGCCGAGGGCCTGGTAGACCTGACGGCCTCTGCCGAGGGCCTGGTAGACCTGACGGCCGCTGCCGAGGGCGTGGTAGACCTGACGGCCGCTGCCGAGGGCGTGGTAGACCTGACGGCCGCAGCCGAGGGCGTGGTAGACCTGACGGCCTCTGCCGAGGGCCTGGTAGACCTGACGGCCTCGGCCGAGGGCGTGGTAGACCTGACGGCCTCTGCCGAGGGCCTGGTAGACCTGACGGCCGCTGCCGAGGGCGTGGTAGACCTGACGGCCGCTGCCGAGGGCCTGGTAGACCTGACGGCCGCTGCCGAGGGCGTGGTAGACCTGACGGCCTCTGCCGAGGGCCTGGTAGACCTGACGGCCGCTGCCGAGGGCGTGGTAGACCTGACGGCCGCAGCCGAGGGCGTGGTAGACCTGACGGCCTCTGCCGAGGTCCTGGTAGACCTGACGGCCGCTGCCGAGGGCGTGGTAGACCTGACGGCCTCGGCCGAGGGCGTGGTAGACCTGACGGCCTCTGCCGAGGGCCTGGTAGACCTGACGGCCGCTGCCGAGGGCGCGGTAGACCTGACGGCCGCTGCCGAGGGCGTTGGTAGACCTGACGGCCGCTGCCGAGGGCGTGGTAGACCTGACGGCCGCTGCCGAGGGCGTTGGTAGACCTGACGGCCGCTGCCGAGGGTGCGGTAGACCTGAGGTCTGCTGCCAAAAGCCTGGTAGACCTGAGGTCCGTTGCCGGGGGCCTGGTAGACCTGACGGACTGTGTCGGAGCACCTGGGTAAGGCGCCGGGCCCCCCCCGCGCGGTGCCAGGACGACGTGGTGACCGGCCGCGATACTCTCTCCCCCAACACCCCGTTGTTTTCATCCACCACCTTCCCTGAACGTGAGCAAATCTGGTCCAAGGTCCACCCTGTCCAGCTGGTCGGTAGGCCGAACACACATA
>NC_140118.1:357500-365000 GCF_964237585.1 Gallinula chloropus | reverse complement strand
ACGGCGACGAACGGGCCCCGGCGGCGGCGTCCGCGAACGCGGCCGGCGCCTGGGGCAGGGGTCGGCCGCGCGCCTCCTCCCGCAGGGAAGGAGGGCGCGCACCGCCGACCCCGGCGGCCGGCCCTTCCCGCGCCGCCGCGGGCAAGGAGCCGGGACCGCTACGCAGCTCGGACAGAGTTCGGCTCGCGGGCTTTGCGCGCCCTCGCCTCTCCGTCTCCCGCAAAGAGACGGAGACACCCGCGCAAAGCCCCCGCAGACGCGCGCACGCTCCGCGCGCGGCGTCGGCCGGCCGGCCGGGGCTGAGCCGCCCCCGAAGCCGGCCCGGCTGCGAGGCGGGGGGAGAAGCGGGACTCGCACCCTCTCTCTTCACCACCCCCAGAGCCTCCCGCAGCCACGGCAGCACCGGACGTGCTAGAGGAGACGGCGACCCGTCGAGGCAGGCGCGACCTCGAGACCGAAAAGCCCTCGTGTGTCGGGGCAGCTCGCTCCGCAGCGGGCGGCGGTAGGGCACGACAAGCCAACGGGAAGACAACGGCGGCAGCAGCGGACGGACCTCGCCACAGCTTTTCCCAGCCCCGTTTTGATCACGGCTCGGCCTCACCACCGCCCGAGCGCTGCTCGCGGCTTGCACCCGCGGGCAACCCGGCCCGAGGCCGGCACCGGCACCTCGCGTCTTTTGGGACACCTGAGGGCTCGCGGGGCCGCGCGGCCGTCACACAGCCCGGTTCCGGTAAAGAAGCCCGGGAAACCCCACGGACGGAGGGGAGCAGGGGGAGGAAACGCGGCCACCCGGAGGGGCACGCGCCCCACCGCCGCCGAGACACGGCCCCCCACCCTCTCCGGCCTCGCGGGAGACACAGGCAACACCTCGCAACGACGGGAAGCGAAGCGGAAAGGAGACCTACCCGGCCCGAGCACCGGACAACCACCCACGCGCCTCCCCCGTTACGGGGAGAACACGGGCAGAGCCGGCCCGCCGAGGGCCCTCTCCGACGCCACCCGAAAGGCCTCATCGATCAGCAGACAAGACAAGCTACGGAAGGTAGCGGGGGGCCCCGCGGCCACGGTCCTGGGACAGCAACTGCCACGCGTGCTCTACGCGCCGCGCCCTTCCCGGGAGACAGGGGCGGACAGCGGTGACACGGGGCTCTGCGCGCGAGCGGCCGCATCGGCAGGGAAACGGCAACGCCAGCCTCGGCAGCGGCAGAGCCGGCACACGCTGGGAAGCCTCCCTCACCGACGCGCCCTCGGCGCCGCATCGATCCAACTCGGGGAAAAAAAAAAAGCAGCGGCCGGAGCGGGGAAGCGGCGGGTGCCGCGAGCCAACCGCTGCCGACCACCTCTCTCCCCCCCGTCGGGAGATCCACGGGACCACGGAAAAAAAGCCTCGCGGCAGGCGCCAGGCGGCACGGCACCCCCGGTCCCCGAGGCCGTCGGTCGAGCGCCGGCGACCGCCGCCGGCCACCGATCCGCGCTCCCCTCACAGCCCGCGAGGAACAAAAAAAGCCGGCAGACGCTGAGCAAGGGCGACCCAAGAGCCGTCTCGCTCTCAAAAGCTGCCAGAAACACCGCTCTGTCCCGTTTAAGGCCGGAGACGGCACGCCAAAGACCGGCGGGAAATGAAGAAAAAATTTTTACTGAAGGAAAAATTTTACTGGAGAAAAAAACTTTACGAACAAAAAATTTTACCGAAGGAAAAATTTTGCCGAGGAAAAAACTTTTGCTGAAAAAAAAAATTTACTGGAGGAAAAACTTTTACGGAAAAAAAAATTTTGGAAGAAAAAAACCAGCCAAACGAAAAGCCACTTTTTTCACCGGGACCTCGGGACGCGGCGGCCACCCTCGCCCGATCGGATCCCCGCGCTCTCCGCGGCCGGAGGGTGAAGGCACGGCAGGCTCCCTTCGTGTGTTCCGGCCAACCCCCCGGGCTTCCAGCGCTCTCTCGTGACGGCCTCCCCACCGCCGGCCAACCGCGGCCTTCGCCCTGCGCCCGCCACTACCCATCCGCACACGCTTTCACAGCCCACCGGTAGGCAACGGCTGCCGCACTCTGCCCTCGGCCACGGCTCCCTACGAATCCCGACTCACCGGGGATGCCCCACGGAGGCTCGGATCAGCATGAGCCAACCGGGGGCGCGCGACGCCGTGCCGACAAGCAGGAGCGGTGCCGAACCACCGTGGGTACCCCGCCGAGAAGGACGCCCTGTCTGCGGCAGACTAGCGCGGGTAGTGGTCGGTCGCTGCTGTGTGTTTGCCCTCGAGGCGAGTCACCGCTCGCACCCATAATACGGAGATAGACGCCTCCTCCCCCGAAAAGCTCCAAGAGATTTCCATCTCAACGACGGCAAGGGGCGCCAGTCAACGCCCGGGTTTACCATGATGCAACTGGAGGTAACGAAAATAAGCGACCCCTTACGGCCGCTGCCGAGGGCCTGGTAGACCTGACGGCCGCTGCCGAGGGCGTGGTAGACCTGACGGCCGCTGCCGAGGGCGTGGTAGACCTGACGGCCTCTGCCGAGGGCCTGGTAGACCTGACGGCCGCGGCCGAGGGCGTGGTAGACCTGACGGCCGCTGCCGAGGTCCTGGTAGACCTGACGGCCGCTGCCGAGGGCGTGGTAGACCTGACGGCCTCTGCCGAGGGCCTGGTAGACCTGACGGCCTCTGCCGAGGGCCTGGTAGACCTGACGGCCGCTGCCGAGGGCGTGGTAGACCTGACGGCCGCTGCCGAGGGCGTGGTAGACCTGACGGCCGCAGCCGAGGGCGTGGTAGACCTGACGGCCTCTGCCGAGGGCCTGGTAGACCTGACGGCCTCGGCCGAGGGCGTGGTAGACCTGACGGCCTCTGCCGAGGGCCTGGTAGACCTGACGGCCGCTGCCGAGGGCGTGGTAGACCTGACGGCCGCTGCCGAGGGCCTGGTAGACCTGACGGCCGCTGCCGAGGGCGTGGTAGACCTGACGGCCTCTGCCGAGGGCCTGGTAGACCTGACGGCCGCTGCCGAGGGCGTGGTAGACCTGACGGCCGCAGCCGAGGGCGTGGTAGACCTGACGGCCTCTGCCGAGGTCCTGGTAGACCTGACGGCCGCTGCCGAGGGCGTGGTAGACCTGACGGCCTCGGCCGAGGGCGTGGTAGACCTGACGGCCTCTGCCGAGGGCCTGGTAGACCTGACGGCCGCTGCCGAGGGCGCGGTAGACCTGACGGCCGCTGCCGAGGGCGTTGGTAGACCTGACGGCCGCTGCCGAGGGCGTGGTAGACCTGACGGCCGCTGCCGAGGGCGTTGGTAGACCTGACGGCCGCTGCCGAGGGTGCGGTAGACCTGAGGTCTGCTGCCAAAAGCCTGGTAGACCTGAGGTCCGTTGCCGGGGGCCTGGTAGACCTGACGGACTGTGTCGGAGCACCTGGGTAAGGCGCCGGGCCCCCCCCGCGCGGTGCCAGGACGACGTGGTGACCGGCCGCGATACTCTCTCCCCCAACACCCCGTTGTTTTCATCCACCACCTTCCCTGAACGTGAGCAAATCTGGTCCAAGGTCCACCCTGTCCAGCTGGTCGGTAGGCCGAACACACATACACAGGCCCTCCCCCCACACAAGACCACCACTCCCAGGTATCCACACTAGCTGGTCCGGAGCACTTTTGGGGTGCAGAGGCCTTTTCAGCTGCAGGAGCAGAGCTGGCTGAGCAGAGGCCTAACTGAGTAGAAGCCTTTTCCCAGGCCCCAGTTTAAAAAGTCTTTCGACAGAGGAAAAAAAAAAGCAAACTTCCTAGTAAGCTCCTGTTGCTGAAAGCTGGTCGGTAGGCCGAACACACGTAGACACAGGCCCTCCCCCCACACAAGACCCCCACTCCCAGGTATCCACACGAGTTGCTCCGGAGCACTTTTGGGGTGCAGAGGCCTTTTCAGCTGCAGGAGCAGAGCTGGCTGAGCAGAGGCCTAACTGAGTAGAAGCCTTTTCACAGGCCCCAGTTTAAAAAGTCTTATGACAAAGGAAAAAAAACCCACAAACTTCCTAGTAAACTCCCGGGGCTGAAATCTGTTTGTAGGCCGAACAGGCACACACAGCCCCCCCCACAAACACAACCCCCCCACTCCCAGGCTGCCCGACTAGCTACTGTGTTGCACTTTTGGGGTGCAGAGGCCTCTGCAGCTGCAGGAGCAGAGCTGGCTGAGCAGAGGCCTAACTGAGTAGAAGCCTTTTCACAGGCCCCAGTTTAAAAAGTCTTATGACAAAGGAAAAAAAACCCACAAACTTCCTAGTAAACTCCCGGGGCTGAAATCTGTTTGTAGGCCGAACAGGCACACACAGCCCCCCCCACAAACACAACCCCCCCACTCCCAGGCTGCCCGACTAGCTACTGTGTTGCACTTTTGGGGTGCAGAGGCCTCTGCAGCTGCAGGAGCAGAGCTGGCTGAGCAGAGGCCTAACTGAGTAGAAGCCTTTTCCCAGGCCCCAGTTTAAAAAGTCTTTCGACAGAGAAAAAAAAAAAGCAAACTTCCTAGTAAGCTCCTGTTGCTGAAAGCTGGTCGGTAGGCCGAACACACGTAGACACAGGCCCTCCCCCCACACAAGACCCCTACTCCCAGGTATCCACACGAGTTGCTCCGGAGCACTTTTGGGGTGCAGAGGCCTTTTCAGCTGCAGGAGCAGAGCAGCCTGAGCAGAGGCCTAACTGAGTAGAAGCCTTTTCACAGGCCCCAGTTTAAAAGGTCCTGAAAAAAAAAAAAAAAATGGAAACTTCCTAGTAACCTCCCGGGGCTGAAATCTGTTTGTAGGCCGAACAGGCACACACAGCCCCTCCACAAACACAACCCCCCCACTCCCAGGCTGCCCCACGAGCTACTGTGTTGCACTTTTGGGGTGCAGAGGCCTTTTCAGCTGCAGGAGCAGAGCTGTCTGAGCAGAGGCCTAACTGAGTAGAAGCCTTTTCCCAGGCCCCAGTTTAAAAAGTCCTGAAGAAAAAAAAAAAAAATCAAAACTTCCTAGTAAACTCCCGGGGCTGAAAGCTGGTCGGTAGGCCGAACAGGCACACACAGCCCCCCCACAAACACAACCCACCCACTCCCAGGCTGCCGCACGAGCTACAGTGGTGCACTTTTGGGATGCAGAGGCCTCTGCAGCTGCAGGAGCAGAGCAGCATGAGCAGAGGCCTAACTGAGTAGAAGCCTTTTCCCAGGCCCCAGTTTAAAAGGTCCTGAAAAAAAAAAAAAAAATGGAAACTTCCTAGTAACCTCCCGGGGCTGAAATCTGTTTGTAGGCCGAACAGGCACACACAGCCCCTCCACAAACACAACCCCCCCACTCCCAGGCTGCCCGACTAGCTACTGTGTTGCACTTTTGGGGTGCAGAGGCCTTTTCAGCTGCAGGAGCAGAGCAGCCTGAGCAGAGGCCTAACTGAGTAGAAGCCTTTTCACAGGCCCCAGTTTAAAAAGTCTTATGACAAAGGAAAAAAAAAAAAACACAAACTTCCAAGTAAACTCCCGGGGCTGAAAGCTGGTCGGTAGGCCGAACAGGCACACACAGCCCCCCCACAAACACAACCCACCCACTCCCAGGCTGCCCAACTAGCTACTGTGTTGCACTTTTGGGGTGCAGAGGCCTTTTCAGCTGCAGGAGCAGAGCTGGCTGAGCAGAGGCCTAACTGAGTAGAAGCCTTTTCCCAGGCCCCAGTTTAAAAGGTCCTGAAAAAAAAAAAAAATGGAAACTTCCTAGTAACCTCCCGGGGATGAAATCTGTTTGTAGGCCGAACAGGCACACACACACAGGCCCTCCCCCCACACAAGACCACCACTCCCAGGTATCCACACTAGCTGGTCCGGAGCACTTTTGGGGTGCAGAGGCCTCTGCAGCTGCAGGAGCAGAGCTGGCTGAGCAGAGGCCTAACTGAGTAGAAGCCTTTTCACAGGCCCCAGTTTAAAAGTCCTGAAGAAAAAAAAAAAACCCCAAACTTCCTAGTAAACTCCCGGGGCGGAAATCTGTTTGTAGGCCGAACAGGCACACACAGCCCCCCCACAAACACAACCCACCCACTCCCAGGCTGCCTGACTAGCTACTGTGTTGCGCTTTTGGGGTGCAGAGGCCTTTTCAGCTGCAGGAGCAGAGCAGCCTGAGCAGAGGCCTAACTGAGTAGAAGCCTTTTCACAGGCCCCAGTTTAAAAAGTCTTATGACAAAGGAAAAAAAACCCACAAACTTCCTAGTAAACTCCCGGGGCTGAAATCTGTTTGTAGGCCGAACAGGCACACACAGCCCCCCCCCACAAACACAACCCCCCCACTCCCAGGCTGCCCGACGAGCTACTGTGTTGCACTTTTGGGGTGCAGAGGCCTCTGCAGCTGCAGGAGCAGAGCTGGCTGAGCAGAGGCCTAACTGAGTAGAAGCCTTTTCCCAGGCCCCAGATTAAAAGGTCCTGAAGAAAAAAAAAAAAAATGGAAACTTCCTAGTAACCTCCCGGGGCTGAAATCTGTTTGTAGGCCGAACAGGCACACACAGCCCCTCCACAAACACAACCCCCCCACTCCCAGGCTGCCCCACGAGCTACTGTGTTGCACTTTTGGGGTGCAGAGGCCTTTTCAGCTGCAGGAGCAGAGCTGGCTGAGCAGAGGCCTAACTGAGTAGAAGCCTTTTCCCAGGCCCCAGTTCAAAAGTCCTGAAGAAAAAAAAAAAACCCCAAACTTCCTAGTAACCTCCCGGGGCTGAAATCTGTTTGTAGGCCGAACAGGCACACACAGCCCCCCCACAAACACAACCCCCCCACTCCCAGGCTGCCCGACTAGCTACTCTGTTGCACTTTTGGGGTGCAGAGGCCTTTTCAGCTGCAGGAGCAGAGCTGGCTGAGCAGAGGCCTAACTGAGTAGAAGCCTTTTCCCAGGCCCCAGTTTAAAAAGTCTTATGACAAAGGAAAAAAAAACCACAAACTTCCAAGTAAACTCCCGGGGCTGAAATCTGTTTGTAGGCCGAACAGGCACACACAGCCCCCCCACAAACACAACCCCCCCACTCCCAGGCTGCCCAACGAGCTACTGTGTTGCACTTTTGGGGTGCAGAGGCCTCTGCAGCTGCAGGAGCAGAGCAGCCTGAGCAGAGGCCTAACTGAGTAGAAGCCTTTTCCCAGGCCCCAGTTCAAAAGTCCTGAAGAAAAAAAAAAAAAACCCAAACATCCTAGTAAACTCCCGGGGCTGTTTGTAGGCCGAACAGGCACACACACACAGGCCCTCCCCCCACACAAGACCACCACTCCCAGGTATCCACACGAGCTGCTCCGGAGCACTTTTCGGGTGCAGAGGCCTTTTCAGCTGCAGGAGCAGAGCAGCCTGAGCAGAGGCCTAAAGGAGTTGGAGCCTTCCCTGGGCCCCAGTTTAAAAAGTCTTACGACAAAGGAAAAAATAAAACCTAAACTTCCAAGTAAACTCCCGGGGCTGAAAGCTGGTCGGTAGGCCGAACAGGCACACACAGCCCCCCCCCACAAACACAACCCCCCCACTCCCAGGCTGCCCCACGAGCTACTG
>NC_140118.1:347500-350000 GCF_964237585.1 Gallinula chloropus | reverse complement strand
CCGGCGGGAGGAGCGAGGCCCGCGCCTCGCACCCACCGCGACACCCCCTTTTTTCTCTTTCCGCGTCGCCTTCTCGCCGCGCTCCCCCGGCGAGACGAGCTCCGGCCCAGCGGGCGGCTCCGGGAGCGGGGAGCTTCGGAGCGCTCCCCGAGTCTCCGTTTAGGGGGACGAAGGCCGCGCGCCGAAACGGCGGGCGGGCCTGCGAGGCGCCCCAGCCGCGCCGCCCCGGCCCGCCGGCACCCCTCGCCGGCGAGCGAGGGAAAGAAGCCGGCGGCCCGGGAGGCGATTGATCGCAAAGCGACGCTCAGACAGGCGTAGCCCCGGGAGGAACCCGGGGCCGCAAGTGCGTTCGAAGTGTCGATGATCAATGTGTCCTGCAATTCACATTAATTCTCGCAGCTAGCTGCGTTCTTCATCGACGCACGAGCCGAGTGATCCACCGCCAAGAGTTGTCTGGCATTTCAGAACCGCCCCCGCAACGCGGGGCGGTCGTGGCCGGCACCGCTCCGCAGCGGAGCCCCCTTCTTTGCCGAGCGACGGCCCGCCCGCCGCCCCCACCAACGCACGCCAGGAGCGGCGAAAGCGGCGCGACGGACGGGCCTCGCGCCTCGGACGACCGGACGAGCAACGCCCAAAACGAGGGACAGGACCGGGAAAAAATCAAAGGATTCCCAACGGCGAGCGACGGCGCGGAGCACGCGCTCCCGAAAACCCACCGACCTGCGCGGGGAAAGACGCCCGTCGCTCGCTTCGGAGGCGGCCCAGGCGCTCGGGCTCGGCCCGGCCCTCCGCGCGGAGGACGCGGGGCGCGCGCCCGGCCGCGGCACCGGCCTTGCCCGCTTTTCTCGCCTCCCTTTTTTTTTCACGGCGGCCGGCTTCGCCCCTTCCTCCGGCTCGCAGCGACGCCGGCAACCCTCGGCGGCCCTCCAGCCGCCTAACCCCCCCGCGGAGGCAGGCGGCCAACCACCCGCGGAAGCCCGAAGCTCGCGGCGACCAACCGCCCGCGGCCTGACGCCGGATGGCACGCGCCGCCCCAGCAGCAAAAAAAGCCTGGGCGGACGGCGCGCCCGCCTCGGACCGCCGCCGCCCGCTTCTCGCTCGACCCCTCCCCTCCCCCTTTTTTCCAGCCACGCGACCGGGGCAAAAAGGCGGACGGCGCTAAGCTCGGGGACGGCTCCCGCTCTCCCCGCTTCCGCGCGGAGAACGGAGGAGGGACGACCCCGGCCGCGCGCGGCCACCCGCCCGCGGCGCGGGCGGGGGGGGAAAGGGCGGCGGAGAAAAGGGGGCGGGCGGGGCCCGCGGACGGGCGGCCGCCCGACAGCGGCGCGCGCCCTCCGGCCGACCGACCAAAGACGAGAGCGGTGCCGCCGCCGCTCGGCCGGGGCGCCGCCAGCGGCGGGGGGGCGGCGACCGGAGACCACCGAGCGAGAGCCAGCGCGCGCTCGCCGGGGCAGGGAGCGAAGGGTCGCCCCTTCGAGAGGACGAGCAGGCGGCCGGCCGCGGCCGGCCGGCACACCGCGGTCTCGCCGACGGAAAAAAAGCCGGACCGCGGAGAGGGGGGGGCAGCGGTCACGCCCCTCCCCGGCGCGGCACGGACGCCCTCGGGGAACGAGCGCGGAGCGGCGGCGGCCGCCTCGCCGGCCCGCGGCGCGGTGGAGGGCGCCTTCCGAGAGAAGCTCCCGTGGGCGCCCCACACCCCCCCGCCGCGCGCGTCGAGGCACGCGCCGCCGCCGCCCGGCCGCCCCCGTCGGGTCGCGTCGAGCCGCCCGAGTCTTTAAACCTCCGCCCGGCTCCGCGGCCTTCGACCCCCGGAGCTCGCCGAGGGAGGGCCGCGGAGGCGCGGGCGCTAGGTACCTGGCCCTGAGCTTGAGGGAAACGACCCGCAAGGCCCCGCGGGGGTGCCTGCCCCGCTGCCACCCTCGGGGCAGCGTCCGCCCGCGGGGGCGCGCCCGACACCCGCCGCCACCGCCTCCGTCTTCCTTCCCGGGGACCGAGGTCTCCCTCAATAGCCCGGCGCTGCGCCCGGGAGGACCGACGGGGCTCGGGCCGCCCCGCTCGCGCGGGACGAGACCCGGCGGGGTTCGGGAGGGGGAGAACCTCGCTACGAGCGCCGGCCCGGAACGGCCAGAGGGCCCGCGCGCGCCGCCTCCGCGCGGCCGGGAGGGGAGGGGGGGAAGACGCCCGGGCTTAGGCACACACCCCCCGCCGCCCCGCCACCACCCCGGAAAGGCACTCTCGCACCCGGCTTTGCTCTCTCGCCGCTCGACCCTGCCGACCGGGGCGCGCTCCGGCGGCGGCGGCGCTCGCAAGCTCACCGCTGTCTCCTCTTTTTTCCGCCTCCTCCCGCGCCCGAGCAGGGAAGCTCGCGCGCAGCCAGGCCCCGCGCTCAGACCGGCGAGTCGCGGCGCCCTCCTTTGCCCCCGGGGAGACCGCCCGCATCGCCCCTCGGCTCCCGCCCCGACCTCTCCCGCGGACGGGTGGTGGGGAAGGCCGCTCGAGA
>NC_140118.1:335000-342500 GCF_964237585.1 Gallinula chloropus | reverse complement strand
AGGGTCGGATCAGCATGAGCCAACCGGGGGCGCGCGACGCCGTGCCGACAAGCAGGAGCGGTGCCGAACCACCGTGGGTACCCCGCCGAGAAGGACGCCCTGTCTGCGGCAGACTAGCGCGGGTAGTGGCCGGTCGCTGCTGTGTGTTTGCCCTCGAGGCGAGTCACCGCTCGCACCCATAATACGGAGACAGACGCCTCCTCCCCCGAAAAGCTCCAAGAGATTTCCATCTCAACGACGGCAAGGGGCGCCAGTCAACGCCCGGGTTTACCATGATGCAACTGGAGGTAACGAAAATAAGCGACCCCTTACGGCCGCTGCCGAGGGCCTAGTAGACCTGACGGCCGCTGCCGAGGGCGTGGTAGACCTGACGGCCGCTGCCGAGGCCGTGGTAGACCTGACGGCCGCTGCCGAGGTCCTGGTAGACCTGACGGCCGCTGCCGAGGGCGTGGTAGACCTGACGGCCGCTGCCGAGGGCGCGGTAGACCTGACGGCCTCTGCCGAGGGCGTGGTAGACCTGACGGACGCTGCCGAGGGCGCGGTAGACCTGACGGCCGCTGCCGAGGGCGAGGTAGACCTGACGGCCTCTGCCGAGGTCCTGGTAGACCTGACGGCCGCTGCCGAGGGCGTGGTAGACCTGACGGCCGCTGCCGAGGGCGTGGTAGACCTGACGGCCGCTGCCGAGGGCGAGGTAGACCTGACGGCCTCTGCCGAGGTCCTGGTAGACCTGACGGCCGCTGCCGAGGGCGCGGTAGACCTGACGGCCTCTGCCGAGGGCGTGGTAGACCTGACGGCCGCTTCCGAGGGCGCGGTAGACCTGACGGCCTCTGCCGAGGGCGTGGTAGACCTGACAGCCTCTGCCGAGGGCGTGGTAGACCTGACGGCCGATGCCGAGAGTGCGGTAGACCTGACGGCCTCTGCTGAGGGCGTGGTAGACCTGACGGCCGCTGCCGAGGGCGTGGTAGACCTGACGGCCGCTGCCGAGGGCCTGGTAGACCTGACGGCCGCTGCCGAGGGCGTGGTAGACCTGACGGCCGATGCCGAGAGTGCGGTAGACCTGAGGTCTGCTGCCAAAAGCCTGGTAGACCTGACGGCCGCTGCCGAGGGCGTGGTAGACCTGACGGCCGCTGCCGAGGGCGTGGTAGACCTGACAGCCTCTGCCGAGGGCGTGGTAGACCTGACGGCCACTGCCGAGGGCGTGGTAGACCTGAGGTCTGCTGCCAAAAGCCTGGTAGACCTGACGGCCGCTGCCGAGGGCGTGGTAGACCTGACGGCCTCTGCCGAGGGCCTGGTAGACCTGACGGCCGCTACCGAGGGAGTGGTAGACCTGACGGCCGCTGCCGAGGGCGCGGTAGACCTGACGGCCTCGGCCGAGGGCGTGGTAGACCTGACGGACGCTGCCGAGGGCGCGGTAGACCTGACGGCCGCTGCCGAGGGCGCGGTAGACCTGACGGCCTCTGCCGAGGGCGTGGTAGACCTGACGGCCGCTGCCGAGGGCGCGGTAGACCTGACGGCCGCTGCCGAGGGCGTGGTAGACCTGACAGCCTCTGCCGAGGGCGTGGTAGACCTGACGGCCGATGCCGAGAGTGCGGTAGACCTGAGGTCTGCTGCCAAAAGCCTGGTAGACCTGAGGTCCATTGCCGGGGGCCTGGTAGACCTGACGGACTGTGTCGGAGCACCTGGGTAAGGCGCCGGGCCCCCCCCGCGCGGTGCCAGGACGACGTGGTGACCGGCCGCGGACCTTCACATGCGATACTCTCTCCCCCAACACCCCGTTGTTTTCATCCACCACGTTCCCTGAACGTGAGCAAATCTGGTCCAAGGTCCACCCTGTCCAGCTGTTCGATAGGCCGAACACACATACACAGGCCCTCCCCCCACACAAGACCACCACTCCCAGGTATCCACACGAGCTGCACCGGAGTACTTTTGGGGTGCACAGGCCTTTTCAGAGCAGGAGCACAGCAGTCTCAGGAGAGGCCTAACTGAGTAGAAGCCTTTTCCCAGGCCCCAGTTTAAAAAGTCTTATGACAAAGGAAAAAAAAACCCACAAACTTCCAAGTAAACTCCTGGGGCTGAAATCTGTTTGTAGGCCGAACAGGCACACACAGCCCCCCCCACAAACACAACCCCCCCACTCCCAGGCTGCCCGACGAGCTACTGTGTTGCACTGTTGGGGTGCAGAGGCCTTTTCAGCTGCAGGAGCAGAGCAGCCTGAGCAGAGGCATAAAGGAGTAGGAGCCTTCCCTGGGCCCCAGTTTAAAAAGTCTTATGACAAAGGAAAAAAAAACCCACAAACTTCCAAGTAAACTCCCGGGGCTGAAATCTGTTTGTAGGCCGAACAGGCACACACAGCCCCCCCACAAACACAACCCCCCCACTCCCAGGCTGCCCGACGAGCTACTGTGTTGCACTTTTGGGGTGCAGAGGCCTTTTCAGCTGCAGGAGCAGAGCAGCCTGAGCAGAGGCCTAACTGAGTAGAAGCCTTTTCACAGGCCCCAGTTGAAAAAGTCTTATGACAAAGGAAAAAAAAAACCACAAACTTCCAAGTAAACTCCTGGGGCTGAAATCTGTTTGTAGGCCGAACAGGCACACACAGCCCCCCCACAAACACAACCCCCCCACTCCCAGGCTGCCCGACGAGCTACTGTGTTGCACTTTTGGGGTGCAGAGGCCTTTTCAGCTGCAGGAGCAGAGCAGCCTGAGCAGAGGCCTAACTGAGTAGAAGCCTTTTCCCAGGCCCCAGTTCAAAAGTCCTGAAGAAAAAAAAAAAAAAACCCAAACTTCCTAGTAAACTCCCGGGGCTGTTTGTAGGCCGAACAGGCACACACACACAGGCCCTCCCCCCACACAAGACCACCACTCCCAGGTATCCACACGAGCTGCTCCGGAGCACTTTTCGGGTGCAGAGGCCTTTTCAGCTGCAGGAGCAGAGCAGCCTGAGCAGAGGCCTAACTGAGTAGAAGCCTTTTCCCAGGCCCCTGTTTAAAAAGTCCTGAAGAAAAAAAAAAAACAAACCCAAACTTCCAAGTAAACTCCCGGGGCTGAAATCTGTTTGTAGGCCGAACAGGCACACACAGCCCCCCCCACAAACACAACCCCCCCACTCCCAGGCTGCCCCACGAGCTACTGTGTTGCACTTTTTGGATGCAGAGGCCTCTGCAGCTGCAGGAGCAGAGCAGCCTGAGCAGAGGCCTAACTGAGTAGAAGCCTTTTCCCAGGCCCCAGTTTAAAAAGTCTTTCGACAGAGAAAAAAAACCCCGCAAACTTCCTAGTAAGCTCCTGTTGCTGAAAGCTGGTCGGTAGGCCGAACACACGTAGACACAGGCCCTACCCCCACACAAGACCCCCACTCCCAGGTATCCACATGAGCTGCTCCAGAGCACTTTTGGGGTGCAGAGGCCTTTTCAGCTGCAGGAGCAGAGCTGGCTGAGCAGAGGCCTAACTGAGTAGAAGCCTTTTCCCAGGCCCCAGTTCAAAAGTCCTGAAGAAAAAAAAAAAACCCCAAACTTCCTAGTAACCTCCCGGGGCTGAAAGCTGGTCGGTAGGCCGAACAGGCACACACAGCCCCCCCACAAACACAACCCCCCCACTCCCAGGCTGCCCGACTAGCTACTCTGTTGCACTTTTGGGGTGCAGAGGCCTTTTCAGCTGCAGGAGCAGAGCTGGCTGAGCAGAGGCCTAACTGAGTAGAAGCCTTTTCCCAGGCCCCAGTTTAAAAAGTCTTATGACAAAGGAAAAAAAAAAACACAAACTTCCAAGTAAACTCCCGGGGCTGAAATCTGTTTGTAGGCCGAACAGGCACACACAGCCCCCCCACAAACACAACCCCCCCACTCCCAGGCTGCCCAACGAGCTACTGTGTTGCACTTTTGGGGTGCAGAGGCCTCTGCAGCTGCAGGAGCAGAGCTGGCTGAGCAGAGGCATAACTGAGTAGAAGCCTTTTCACAGGCCCCAGTTTAAAAAGTCTTATGACAAAGGAAAAAAAAACCCACAAACTTCCAAGTAAACTCCTGGGGCTGAAATCTGTTTGTAGGCCGAACAGGCACACACAGCCCCCCCCACAAACACAACCCCCCCACTCCCAGGCTGCCCGACGAGCTACTGTGTTGCACTTTTGGGGTGCAGAGGCCTTTTCAGCTGCAGGAGCAGAGCAGCCTGAGCAGAGGCATAAAGGAGTAGAAGCCTTTTCCCAGGCCCCAGTTTAAAAAGTCTTATGACAAAGGAAAAAAAAAACCCACAAACTTCCAAGTAAACTCCTGGGGCTGAAATCTGTTTGTAGGCCGAACAGGCACACACAGCCCCCCCCACAAACACAACCCCCCCACTCCCAGGCTGCCCGACTAGCTACTGTGTTGCACTTTTGGGGTGCAGAGGCCTTTTCAGCTGCAGGAGCAGAGCTGGCTGAGCAGAGGCCTAACTGAGTAGAAGCCTTTTCACAGGCCCCAGTTTAAAAAGTCTTATGACAAAGGAAAAAAAAAACACAAACTTCCAAGTAAACTCCCGGGGCTGAAATCTGTTTGTAGGCCGAACAGGCAGACACAGCCCCCCCCCACAAACACAACCCCCCCACTCCCAGGCTGCCCCACGAGCTACTGTGTTGCACTTTTGGGGTGCAGAGGCCTTTTCAGCTGCAGGAGCAGAGCAGCCTGAGCAGAGGCATAAAGGAGTAGGAGCCTTCCCTGGGCCCCAGTTTAAAAAGTCTTATGACAAAGGAAAAAAAAAAAACCCCAAAACTTCCTAGTAAACTCCCAGGGCTGAAAGCTGGTCGGTAGGCCGAACAGGCACACACAGGCCCCCCCACAAACACAACCCCCCCACTCCCTGGCTGCCCCACGAGCTACTGCGTTGCACTTTTTTGGGTGCAGAGGCCTTTTCAGCTGCAGGAGCAGAGCAGCCTGAGCAGAGGCCTAACTGAGTAGAAGCCTTTTCCCAGGCCCCTGTTTAAAAAGTCTTATGACAAAGGAAAAAAAAAACCACAAACTTCCAAGTAAACTCCCGGGGCTGAAATCTGTTTGTAGGCCGAACAGGCACACACAGCCCCCCCACAAACACAACCCCCCCACTCCCAGGCTGCCCCACGAGCTACTGTGTTGCACTTTTGGGGTACAGAGGCCTCTGCAGCTGCAGGAGCAGAGCTGGCTGAGCAGAGGCCTAACTGAGTAGAAGCCTTTTCCCAGGCCCCAGTTTAAAATGTCCTGAAAAAAAAAAAAAATGGAAACTTCCTAGTAACCTCCCGGGGCTGAAATATGTTTGTAGGCCGAACAGGCACACACAGCCCCTCCACAAACACAACCCCCCCACTCCCAGGCTGCCCGACTAGCTACTGTGTTGCACTTTTGGGGTGCAGAGGCCTTTTCAGCTGCAGGAGCAGAGCAGCCTGAGCAGAGGCCTAACTGAGTAGAAGCCTTTTCACAGGCCCCAGTTTAAAAAGTCTTATGACAAAGGAAAAAAAAACCCACAAACTTCCAAGTAAACTCCCGGGGCTGAAATCTGTTTGTAGGCCGAACAGGCACACACAGCCCCCCCCACAAACACAACCCCCCCACTCCCAGGCTGCCGCACGAGCTACTGTGTTGCACTTTTGGGGTGCAGAAGCCTCTGCAGCTGCAGGAGCAGAGCTGGCTGAGCAGAGGCCTAACTGAGTAGAAGCCTTTTCCCAGGCCCCAGTTTAAAAGGTCCTGGAAAAAAAAAAAAAATGGAAACTTCCTAGTAACCTCCCGGGGCTGAAATCTGTTTGTAGGCCGAACAGGCACACACAGCCCCTCCACAAACACAACCCCCCCACTCCCAGGCTGCCCGACTAGCTACTGTGTTGCACTTTTGGGGTGCAGAGGCCTTTTCAGCTGCAGGAGCAGAGCAGCCTGAGCAGAGGCCTAACTGAGTAGAAGCCTTTTCCCAGGCCCCAGTTTAAAAAGTCTTATGACAAAGGAAAAAATAACCCACAAACTTCCAAGTAAACTCCCGGGGCTGAAATCTGTTTGTAGGCCGAACAGGCACACACAGCCCCCCCACAAACACAACCCCCCCACTCCCAGGCTGCCCCACGAGCTACTGTGTTGCACTTTTGGGGTGCAGAGGCCTTTTCAGCTGCAGGAGCAGAGCAGCCTGAGCAGAGGCCTAACTGAGTAGAAGCCTTTTCACAGGCCCCAGTTTAAAAAGTCTTATGACAAAGGAAAAAAAAACCACAAACTTCCTAGTAAACTCCCGGGGCTGAAAGCTGGTCGGTAGGCCGAACAGGCACACACAGCCCCCCCCACAAACACAACCCCCCCACTCCCAGGCTGCCCGACTAGCTACTGTGGTGCACTTTTGGGGTGCAGAGGCCTTTTCAGCTGCAGGAGCAGAGCAGCCTGAGCAGAGGCCTAACTGAGTAGAAGCCTTTTCACAGGCCCCAGTTTAAAAAGTCTTATGACAAAGGAAAAAAAAACCACAAACTTCCAAGTAAACTCCCGGGGCTGAAATCTGTTTGTAGGCTGAACAGGCACACACACACAGGCCCTCCCCACACACAAGACCACCACTCCCAGGTATCCACACGAGCTGCTCCGGAGCACTTTTGGGGTGCAGAGGCCTTTTCAGCTGCAGGAGCAGAGCTGGCTGAGCAGAGGCCTAACTGAGTAGAAGCCTTTTCCCAGGCCCCAGTTTAAAAAGTCCTGAAGAAAAAAAAAAAAAATCAAAACTTCCTAGTAAACTCCCGGGGCTGAAATCTGTTTGTAGGCCGAACAGGCACACACAGCCCCTCCACAAACACAACCCCCCCACTCCCAGGCTGCCCGACGAGCTACTGTGTTGCACTTTTGGGGTGCAGAGGCCTTTTCAGCTGCAGGAGCAGAGCTGGCTGAGCAGAGGCCTAACTGAGTAGAAGCCTTTTCCCAGGCCCCAGTTTAAAAGGTCCTGAAAAAAAAAAAAAAAATGGAAACTTCCTAGTAACCTCCCGGGGATGAAATCTGTTTCTAGGCCGAACAGGCACACACAGCCCCTCCACAAACACAACCCCCCCACTCCCAGGCTGCCCCACGAGCTACTGTGTTGCACTTTTGGGGTGCAGAGGCCTTTTCAGCTGCAGGAGCAGAGCTGGCTGAGCAGAGGCCTAACTGAGTAGAAGCCTTTTCCCAGACCCCAGTTCAAAAGTCCTGAAGAAAAAAAAAAAAACCCCAAACTTCCTAGTAAACTCCCGGGGCTGAAATCTGTTTGTAGGCCGAACAGGCACACACAGCCCCTCCACAAACACAACCCCCCCACTCCCAGGCTGCCCGACGAGCTACTGTGGTGCACTTTTGGGGTGCAGAGGCCTTTTCAGCTGCAGGAGCAGAGCAGCCTGAGCAGAGGCATAAAGGAGTAGGAGCCTTCCCTGGGCCCCAGTTTAAAAAGTCTTATGACAAAGGAAAAAAAACCCCACAAACTTCCTAGTAAACTCCCGGGGCTGAAATCTGTTTGTAGGCCGAACAGGCACACACAGCCCCCCCACAAACACAACCCCCCCACTCCCAGGCTGCC